>NC_142136.1:45005075-45308106 GCF_024610735.1 Ursus americanus
CCTCCCCCTCGCAAACTCTAGAGTACAGTTTTAGAGTCACATAGACTTGGATTTGAATCCTAACTCTCCCATTTACTAATTGGGTGACTCAGGGGGTTTACTTAATCCTTCTGCATGTCAGCTTCTTCCTCTGTAGTGTGAGGATAAGAATAACACCCAGTGGGGGTGCCTGGGTGGCTCAGTCAGTTAAGCCACCAACTCTTGATTTTGGCTTAGGTCACGATCTCAGGGTCTTGGCATTAAGCCCCGAGTCAGGCTCCACACTCAGCTTGGAGTCTGCTTGAGATTCTCTCTCTCCCTCTCCCTTTGTCCCTCCCCATGCTCATGCTCGCTCTCTCTCTCTCTCTCTCAAATAAATAAAATCTTTTTTATAAAGAAAAGAATAACACCCATTGCATAAGGTTAAATGAGACAGTATCTTAAGGTCTGTAATATGTTGTTAGTGCTTAATAAATGCACATTATCTATGCTAGAAGACAGCAGTGGCCATCTACTTCAGGTTCCAGAAAAGGAGGAATGGTTCAGAAGGACACGTGCAGAGGGAACCATTCGGATTTGCTAAGGATGGTTCTGGGAGACAAGAAAAAAGGTCTTTGCAAAATTCAGAGCCCCAATTAAATGTTTTTAGAATTCTTTACTGAGAGAAGAATGGGACTCAAAATTTATGTGGAAAGAATACAGTAAAATTTTACTCATTCGGAGTAATTGAGATGGAACCCCTTCTGCATCATTGAAAAGTTTGAATTATATAATGCTTTTTATAGAAAGCAGTTTTGTTGTTTTCAAGTACATACAGTAATTGGCAAAACATCCGAGAAAGTATTGCCAACTAGACTTCCTGCTAGCATGTTTAAGTGAAAAACTGAGACTCATTTAAAATTAGCATAGTATTATGTGTGTGTATGAAATGGCCCAAATAAAGTTATTGAAAACAGTCTTTTTTTTTTTCAGGTAGTTTAGATATTTTCCTTAATTTATTATATGAAAAATAAAAAAAAAATTAAAACCAGGCAGTTTTTAGTCACTGTTTCATCAAGGATTCTTTTCTCTACATCTGCACATTTAACTTTCTCTGACTTAAACTAATGATTAGACTGTGTCCTTGGAATCCCAACATATCTCTGACCCCTCTTATCTCATTGGCACCTGGAACTCCCTCCCATAATTCAAAATAGACTGGCATATCAAGTCAATTTGAATGAAGAACTAATTCATTCTATAGTGTGAGTGTTCATAATAAAAATCACATATGCACATAGGATATTATGTTAGGGATTTAGCTGAGTGTATATTTAAAATATTACATGAATCCTTACAGACAGCCATTCTTGCCACTGCTCTTTCTGTTTTGTAATCCCTATCTATGGGTATTCAGTTTTAGAGTAATTATTCTAGGTGAAATGTCCCCTTCTTATGACATATTAGATGTTAGAGTCTTTCCTTTAAAAGTTGTAAATAAAAGAAGGCTTCCGTTCATTCAACATTTATTCATCTAGTCAGTAAAATTTTGCTGAGTTGCTCTTGTGCCACTATCTGGCAAGATACTGAGAATACAAGGACGACTATACCATTTTATTCTCAGTGGGGTTTTTCCTTGGGGACACAGATTTGTCATTGTAAGCCTTGGGGACCCCCTCTACGGCCACTTTAACCTGAAGCTTGGAATAGTCCTCTTAATAGCCTCTGTTCAATAGCTTCTGCCTTAGCTGTCTCTAATTTGCTCACTGCATACCAGGAAAATGAGACTCTAGTTTAACTACTTCTCGTGTAAGGATGAAACTGTCCTTCTAGTGGCCACTTAAAACAGCAAATAAGCCAGTTTCTTGTAAACTTTGACTCTGTAATATTTGACTATTAATTTTCTCCCCTATCAAACTTCTTTCTCAATTTATTCATCTTGGGATCTTAGCTACTTGTTTCTTCTTTTGTCTTTGCATTTAAAAATATTCCAGTTGTAATTTTTAAGTCTAATTTTAGACTATACTATCTTGCATTTAACTCTGTATTTTTCTTTTATGGTGACCACATTTTACTTAATGTGTGCCTGCTTAAGCAAGCAGTTTTTTTGACCCAGCTTTGAGATGCTAACCCTGTATTCATGGTTATGAATTCCTATATCAACTTCATAAGAAGGCTCATTACTCGAATACATATTCATAGATTAATACAGCTGTTGGTCTAGAAGTTGCCTTTCAGACAGTTGTTTTAGAGGAAAACTTGTTCAGTTAGGATTTCGGGTTGTGATGAATATGAATATCAACTCAAACTGGCTTAACCAAAAAAGACAAAATTTGTTGATTCATATGCATAAAAATGGTCCAGTGATATAGTGACACATTCTGGAGTAGCAAACATCAGGTACAAATGCCTTCATTGGTTAAATGATGTCTTCAGGGTGATTTTTCTGTCCCTCTACCTGGCTTGGGTTTCCTCCCTAATTTGATTTTATTTTCATGCTGCACATAGTAATGAGATGGATTCTGCAGGTCCCATTTTATTCCCTCTTGGTTCAAGCGTAGAGGAAGAGAAAAATCACTTCCTCAAGATACTCTAACAGAAGTCCTGGGTTTAGCAATAAATGGACCTCATGTGGCCATTTTTAATTGATCTCTGTTGCTGGAGTAAAGGAATGCACTGACTGACCTAAGCCTAGGCTGTCTTCCATCCAGAACACACAAATTGAGAACTGAAGATAGGTGTTGCCAAATGGAGATTGTGGGCTCTAAACTAGAAATAAGGTGCGTGAATGGATGCTGACCATTAGCTCCCAAACAGCAAATATCCATTGATCCACCCATCCAAAAAATTAACATTAAATTTAGCAGTTTTTCATGTCCTAGTCACCAAACATAATAACCAAGTAACTTTAGCCAATCACCTAACCTCTCTCAACTTTTTCCCCCTATTTGAAATCTGATTAAAGACATTTGTGTGATAACATTGTTTTAGGTAATAAATATAATAACATACATGAAAAAATATGTACTATATGTATAAATTTGTCATTAGTACTAATGACACCATTAGTAGTACATTAGTACTACTAATGACACCACTAATAGTGGTGGTACTATTTGTGCCAAAATGATTAGAATAATTAATTTCCATAAATCGAGAAAATACCCAAAAAGCAATGTTTCACTGGAAGTATAAGTAAGAGGCAGAGCAGTACTTGGAAATTCAACATTCAAACTGATGGGAGGTTTAGGTCTAAAGAAGTAGTTTTAGTTTGAAAGACATTGACACATGGAGAAAGGTATGAGGTAAAATTGGAATAAAACTGATAAGAAAGAACAAGGCAGGGTTGTTTGTTACAACTTTTGGCAATTACTTATTTTCAGAAGAACAAACAAAATTGTAAGAGAAAGTATTGTACTAGGCAGACTTCCTAAGTTATCCTTTAAGTTGACCTAACTCAAGGGTTTCCTCCTTTCCATAGCTTTCTGCCTTACCTATAGAAAGAATTTATTCTTTGCTCTATTTTTTTTTCATATCTAGCTGTCTGTCCATCTATCTATTACCTATGTATCTATTTATCATCTAGCTATCATTAGTCGATTTTGGTTGCCATAATAGGATACCACATTTAGGACGACTTAAACAAAAGAAATCTATTTTCTCTAAGTACTGAAGGCTGGAAGTCCAAGATCAGGTGCTGTAAGTGTTGGTTTCTGGTTGAGTCTCTCTTTCTGGCTTGTATATAGCCACCTAATCACTGTGTCCTCACAAGCCTTTCCTTACTCTGTATGAGGAAAGAGATCTTTGGTGTCTCTTCCTATTCTGTAAGGACACCAGCCCTATCAGATTAGAGCTCACACTTAATGACCTCATTTAGCTTAATTACCTCTTGAAATAATCCTTTTTCTGAATGAAGTCACATTTTACTTAGGCTTCAACATAGAAATTTTGCACAAAGGTGGGTAGACCCAATTCAATACACACCACTGTTACCTCTTTTCTCATTATAACACCTAAGAGTATATTGTAATTGCTTACATGTTTTTCTGTTTATTTTCTTTGCAGGCACTGATCTTGTCTAATCTTTTTGTTGTTGGTTTTAACTTATATTTCCTGGTTTGTTGTGGTGCTCAATAAAAAAAAATGTTGATTTCTTGATTTAAATTGGTAATAGGTAGGAGGCTAGCAACAGGAATTCTTTTACTTTTACCTTCTTGGGAAGGAACCAATACTGGCCTCATTGCCACATTTGACCACTGTTCCCTGTTATAAGGTTCCTTCAATATCTTATTCAATAAACTTGATGGATTATTATATTTCCCCTGGGAAATCACAAACTTACTTCTATTAAAGTTTGAAAAATATTTAAAAATATGACCTGTAAGTTGATTTTTTTTTTCTGGAATAATTCCTCACATTTTGTGGGAGGTAGAAAGGAGTGTGGTTGTAAATAAATGTATACAATAAATGCATTTAATAAAACTTATTTCAAAGATCACACACACACACACACACACACACACACACACACATGCTTTGACCTGGCTAGACTTACTCAAACAGGAATTCCAAATTAAAGGCATCAGCTTTAAATAAATGCAGTTATGAAGCATCAGTATAGTAAACACATTCTCATAATCTTTTAAGCAATTGGTAATTTAGAATTTATGCACTCATCAAGTATGCTACTAATTGCTTTTCACATTGTGGATTGCTCTTTTTGTTCAGTGGTACATTTAGAGACCCCTTTTCCCCAGTGCTCAAAATATTTTGAACTTTTTACAAGGGAGAAATCAAAGTATTTAAAAACCTATACTAATATTTGGTTTATAACCTTGAGTTAAGTCACTGGATATTCTAACCCTTCAGACTTCTCATTTTGAAGAGTGTTACAATAGTACTTGTAACCAGCGTTTGAATATACATAATGGGAATAATCTGAAGTTAATTACATTTTAAAAATCCACAAATTACTTGGCGTTTCTTGGGGTTGGAGGCCATATAAATATAGCTGTCATTCTTTTCCTAGGACTTGACCAAATTTCTTTTAAAAGCAAAAGGTTTTCATCTTGTTTTCCTGAAACATGACCTATGTTAGCAGTCATGATGCTTTATAGCATTGATGCAGCTGCCTACTGAACCATTTAAAGCACCTTTCGATCTAGAAACTTTGATTACATTTTATGATCACTCTCCTAAGGTCAAGGAATTTGATTTGCATCCATCAGGCAAGTAGAAAGAGGAAAGGCTTTCTGAAGCATTAGCACCAGCTTATTTTAGGTGAATCCTTCCCAACATTTTCTTCATACACATTCAATTTTTCATAGTTATGTCAAATGTAGATATTTTGTGATTTTATGCTACTATTTTTAGGACTTAAAAACATAAAATCAGGAGCTTTGTAGAATCTGGAATGAATGTGGAATTTCAATTTATTAGATGGTTTTAGGTCCCAGAGACGCATTGCCATTTTGAAAGGTTCCAGAAAGCAGAAGTACTTATTTGATAAAACCAAGTAACCACACATCAGACAATCATTTTGTAAAGGGCATGGAGCTTGGTGGAGCCAACGTAATTCAGGCTGCAGATGCTGCACTAACTTCCTCCTGGGATTTGAGGAATCAGCTCTGGAGCTGCCATTTCAGAAGCTGTCTCCTAAGCCACATGTGGGAAAAAGTCAAACAAATTAAGTCTTGGAAACATTTAATCCTAATGCTTGTCACTAACTTTATTAGACTTGAATAGGGAAATATTTGTTATCTGAGGACTACCACAGATATAGTAAAATTTGGAGTGCTGTGAAAGCCAGAGGGGATCAATCCCCACTTTGCAACGTGACAAAGAAACCTACAAACAGTAGGGAAAAGGCAGCTATTTGATGCCCACGACAATAGGAAAAGAGATGGAATTTAATGTTTGAGGGATGGTTGTTCATGTAGTTTCATTTGACTTGATGCAACTCGATGTCACACTGTAGCAAGAGGAAAGAATGGCTGAAAACTTGAGTTTTATCGAATGGTTTATATAGGCTCTTTACAAGGTCACCTTAAGTTTCACTACAGAACTCCTAAGATTTTCTGTTTTGTCAGAATACTGTTACCACTTCATGTGGCATCTAAAACATTTTTCCAAAAGCAGTTTTATTTGCAGTATTTATGCCTTAGACTTTTGTATTTAATAAAGATATATCAGTAAGCTTCAAGGCATTTCCCAACCCTTCATTTTTGTTGGCTTATTCTATAGTTAATTTGTAATCAATCTCTGTCAAGATAAGCAATTTGATCTATCTTAATGGAGTAACAAGTTCGGTTGGGAGGTGATAAAAACTCATTTCATTTTAATATGACCTACACTGCACGTATCAAATGGGTTAGCACAGACATTCTGTTTGCTTCTGTGTTATAGAGAAAGAAATGTCCAGATTTATCGTAAATGTACCAATACCACAGTTACATATAAAAATACACATTAGGCTGTATCTGATTACATATTAATTAGAAATCATTGGTCAAACAATTATTAGTGCCTAGCACTAGGCTATGATGTAGCAACTGTTTGGAATTTTAACAAGTGAAAAAGGTTGTGTTTACTTGTCTTCAAAACACTAGTCAGTCAGTTCAGAAGTCTCCACAGAAAAATAAATGAGTTGACTCTTTGAGATTGGTAGCACAACCAAAACAACTTGAGAGTCTGTTTGTATATTTTAACTGGCTGCCATGTAATAAAACATGTCTTCTTTCTTCATATTGCAACTAAATTGATTTCATTACAGGAACCAGAGCTTCTTCATTTAGCATGAGACCAAAGTGTTGAGGTGATGGTCAAAAGGAGATAAACATAACCCAGATGTTGGCCTAAAAAGATAAGAAAAGAATGATGATTAAGGAAAGTTTGTCTCTGACACAGTTGATCTGAAATCAGAGTAACGATAGGCAAAGGACATAAAGAAATGGATTGGTATGAAATATGCATCCAGTACTAGAGCAAACCCTATTGTCACACATTGTTAGTTGAATTACCAGAGATTTAAAAAGCATAGATCTAATAAAACTAGCCTATGGGTGCCATGTATAATCTAATGACTTTTTTTATGTTTGTGTGTATGTGTGTACTTCAGAGCCAGGAATAACTGTATCCAGTGATTTACGTAGTGCCAGAGTTTATAGTTGTACTTTTGTTTTCCTGTTATACTCTTGGTAATTACAGTGATGCATTTAATGTTGAGTACATGATCAGGAATACAATCTATGCTGAAATTGATTTATTTCCTTAGAAAATATAACGTTAGTTAAATTGTTAAATTTAAATGACTCTTAGGAAGAGACAGAGTCCCAGGAAAGATTTTATAGTTTGGTTATACCTGGGGTGTGACAGTGAGAGAGAGAAAGACAGCAATTGAGGGAGAGTTTGTGTCTGTGTTCATGTGTCTGTATTCATATCATCTGAGGTCAATAGCAGCTAACAATCCCAAGTGTTTGCACATGTATAATTTCAGAATATTTAGGAACAGATCAAGGAATCAAATTAAATTACCTTCTGTCAGAACAGCCAATATACAAGCCTGAAGACTTTGAGTTTTGAATTAACTATATTGAAATAATAGGCCCAGCCCTGTGACTTTCTCTACTCTCAGCTTCATAGGCTGGCTTAGCAAATCAATGGCACAAATGGTTAATTTCACACTTCTTCCTGTCAGTTCATGAATTTGTATCGGTGCATTTATTACATATAAATCATCAATAAATTGTTGAATTGTTGAATTCTGGTATCCAGAAATTCTGTCAAGTGCATAAAGTTCCGGTGACTAGCTGTTGTTTAAATGTATATTGAGTTTAAAGACTTCTTTGTTTTCTTGAAATACTTTACATGAAAACATGTTTTCCTTCCTCTTACTTGTTTCAGAAAAACAAGTGATTTATTTTTTACATCCTGTATTTTAAAATTCTTTTATATTAAATTATATATGAAAGTACATAGCATATTACATATATTCATTTTTGGTTTTTATTTGATTTTTCAATTTTAATTACTCTGTTTTAGCATCATCAATAATTAAATTATCCTCCTAACTTTGCTCATTCACAAATAAAAATTAGTCCTGATTTACTTTTTTTTATTATTCATATCTACATTGGTTTTTTGTCAGCAAATCTTACTAATGTTGTTTGGAACATTTTTTCCCCCTTTCCTGTCATTTTCATTATCAAAATAACTGGTTAAACTCTAACCAACTACAACAGCTGTATTATATTTTCCCCCACCTTTTGGAATAATTATACTGAGGCTTTTATAACTTTTACTCTGTATTAGGTAGAGTTCTCCAGAGAAACAACCTTATGGAGGCTGAGAATTCCCACAATCTGCTTTTTCCACACTGGAGACCCAGAAGAGCCAGTGGTGTAATTCAGTGCAAGTGCTAATGTTTGAGAACTGCGGGGTCAATGGTTTAAATTTGTGTGAGGGCCAGAGAAGATAAGAGAACGTGTCCCAGCTCAGTCAGTAAGGCAGGGGAAACAGAACCAGTTCTTCCTTCATCCACATTTTGTTCTATTCAGACCCTCAGTGGATGGGATGTTGCCTAACCACTTTGGGGAGCTCCGTCTACTTTACTGAGCCCACTGATTCAAATGCTAGTCTCATCCAGAAATACCTTCAAGGACAACATCCAAAAATGATGTTTAATCTGGGCATCTATGACCCACTTAAGATGATGTATAAAATTAACCATCACAACCCTGCATTTTCTTTTTAAAGATTTTCCCAGCTTTCCACTTATGCATGGATTCTTTTTTTCTCTCTCACGTTTTTTGTCAAATAGCGTACTTCATAATTCATAAATTATATATGCCTTGTTTTCCTGTGTGTGTGAAGTTTTTCATGCCTTCAACATAGGTTGATGATTTCTACTCTCTCCCCAAATATATATTATATAGATATATATATAGATATATATAGAGAGAGAGAGAGAGAGAGAGAGAGAGAGGAGGAGGGAGAGGGAAAGGAAGAGGGAAAACATTTTTCTTTTAATCTAAGTGGTTGTAGTTTGTCTTTGGATTTTCTAGGCTAGCATATCTAAGGCTATTCTCCTAGCTCCCATATACCACCTCAGTAAGGCATCCTTTCACTCATTCAGCAGTCATACATCACGTTCCTCCTGTGTGCCGTTCCATTACCACACTGTTTCGATACAGTGGTAAAAGCACTTATGTTCCTTATAATATTGGAGTTTTCACTCTCATGAGGGAAGTATTTAGCCATTTAGGTATTAGGTATTAGACAATAACTAACTTTTGAATAAATTCAAAAGATAATTTGAGATTATGATAAATACTATGAAGGAAATACACAAAATAATGTGTAAATGGAGAGCTCCTTCAGAATGTATGTCTAGTGGGGAAACTTCTCTGGGGAACTGAATTTGAGCTGATATGTATAGAAGGGAATGCTAGACACTAATAATTGTTTGACCAATGATTTGTAATTAATATGTAATCGGATACAGCCTAATGTGTATTTAGAGAAAAATTCTAGGAAGAGGACATAGTGAGGGCAAAAGCCCTAAAGCAGGGATAACTTTTGAGATTTAGGTGGCCTGCATATTATGGGATATTAGTAAGAATGAAGAGAGAGGTGCCGAATCTTATCAGAGATGGGCAGGGTCCAGTTGTGCAGAGCCTTGTAGGCCATGGTGAACAGCTTGAATTTTATTCTAGCACAGTGGTAAGCAGGGCGTGATAACTGAGTGTATATTTCCAAAAGATTATGTTGCCGACTTCTTTAAGTAAATAACTCTATGTGGTAATAATTCAGGGAAACCAGTTAGGCACCTACTTCATTAGTCTAAGCAGTGATAAAAACTAGCACCGTGCAAACAGTTTTCACCTCACTTTTTCTATATAAAAAGAAAGAGATAGAGAGATAGAAGAGGGGGCAGCAGGAAGTTCTTTCCAAAATAGAGTAAGTGTGTGAGGAACTTCATAAGTATTTTATATCTTTCATACAAAATAAACATAAATTTTAAAGAAAGGAATAGCATCAATCTTGCTAAGATCCAGACACTGTTTTTTGTCACTTACTAGTCAATTGGTAGCATCCTTTGGCTAAGAAAGTAACTATACTCACTGGATTTTCTAGAGCAACACCTGTTTGGCATATACTATCTTTCCATCAAAATCTAGTATTACAGTGTTCATATACATCCTTTGATGTTGTGATATAATTTCTTTTTTCAAACCAAGGTTCTGTATTTGAGGTCAAAGAATGATTAATCTTGTTCTCCTTGGGTAATTGTGGCTGCCAAGAAGTTGAAAGATAATCATGTGGCCTCTGTGTTAGATGTGTATAGAACCTCCCAGCCCTCCTGTTCAATGTCAACATAATCCTAGAAGCAGCTGAGTAATTCACCTGTATTCTATCTAATGATTAATTTTATCAGTTTAAAACATTTTTTTTCATGACAGATTCAATATATCTGTTATTTTGTAACTACTTTCTGTGGGCCAGGAATTATGCTAAATATGTCTATATATGTCGTCTCACTTAATATTCAAACAGTCCTGTGATATGGATGTTACTAGTACATTTTAAAAAATAATAAATTAAGAAATAAACTTAAGCAGAGGAGATGCAAATTACTTGCCCAAGGTGACAAATTGTAAATAGCACAGCTAGGATTACAATCTAGATTCTCCTGCTTAAGCGGAGAGCCTTCTGTATAAGAAGGAGCCCATCCTTTTAAATAATATATTATCTTCCCATACCAGCTAAAACACTCTATTTCAATTGTATTATATAATTGTTCATTATGTATGCAGGTGTAGATACATAGATATCATATGTAAATAACATTTATTTATATGTAAACTTAGATGTATATATAAATAAATACATTGAAAATTCGTATGTGAATTTAAACATTAAAGGGATTTGTTATTTTAAAAATCTTAACAAAATTTCCTTCACATAGACTTCTAGGATAGTTTTTAAAAATTAAATTCAAGTAAGCTTAATATTTTAAGCTATTATTAGGTAAAATTAAATGTAAATAGAATTTATGATAGTTATTCGTGCATTGATATTGGGTCAATTTACATTTTAAATATCGCCTCCACTTTGAGAATTCTGCCCTAGAAAACTGTGTGTATTCCTTCTGTCATTGCTCCCATAAAATTCAGTCTTCAGTACATTCAGTTAATTGACCAATACAAGCTTAGAAAACTATATGATTCAGAAAACTGAATTCAAATCACAATGGAACCCCTATTTACCTGGACATAGAAAACAAAAACTAAATCCTACATCATAGGCTTTGAGCGGTAATGAGCTGGAGACCAAAGTCCATTCTGGGAACTGGTGAGTCATTCCTTAAGGGCTGCATTCTCTATTTATGACCTCTGCACTCCTCTGCCAATGCTTCCTGGCCCATCTGTGTATATGGCACATGAAGCCCCTTCTGTTTGTCTCCGACCTCATGCAAGTCAGCATCCTTTTTCTGTGTGTGTTTACTTTCATCCACATTGAGGTGAAAAATAGGAAGTTAAAGTGAAATGCCCCTTTTCAGCTATACTAGCTCCCATGAGGCAGACATCTTTTTGGCAATTTTCATCCAATGGGTAATGTTGATAAAGTACAGTATAAAGCAATAAAGGGGACTTTCTCTAGGCATCTCTGTTTGCAATATTTCTTTTAAAAATCATTCGGTTCCTGCACTTCTAAGAGGAAAGGCAAAGTGTCTCCCTAAGACAGGTGAGCAAGTTAATGAGGACTAAGGCAGTAGCTGAAGAGGAAGATGGACAATCTGACACCTATGGTTTTGTCTTGCTGTAATCTCAAGTTTGTACTAGCCCATTGGGAAATTAGGAGGCAATAGCAATAAACCACTACTTGCTGACAAAGCAGACTGCTTCGTGAAGGCATTCCAACCTATTGACAAATACATGGCAAAGTGTTTAATTTATCAGAGTAAATGGTAGTTCATTTTCCATTCTAGGATCAGCTTGATTATTTATCTAGACCTGAAGAAGCACATCCAGATCAAAGTTAAGAAACTGTGTAAAGGCAGTCAGAGTTTGTAAGTGATGATTACATAGCTGTACCTATACACATATTTTACATATCATTTGTAGAAAATACATGATTTTATTATATTCATTTTATTTCATTCATTTATGTTGTTTTTTCATAATTAAAACTCAGACTGCAAGTTATATAACTTCCCCTGCAGGGAGCAAGGATAGCAATGACAATTTAGGAGAGACACAGATTGTTGAGCGTGTACAAAGATTTTCCTTGCCTATTCTTGCTTTTCCTTACGTCGAAGCACAACTTCAAGCTTAGACCCATCTCAAGAAAAGTCTTTAAGTTTACTCAGCCACTCTTCCTCTTGTGTTTCCTCAGTGCCGTAATTCTTAAATATTTAGCTGATGTGGAATAAAAGAAAGACAGGGAAGCAGGTAGTTATCAACTACAACTGTGTAACACCTCTTTATTTTACTTTCTTATATTCTGATTTATGAATGTATCTGGATCCAAGAGAATTCAATGATAGCATGTTCTGAAAGTAAGATGTCTCCTGGTATTTTAAGAGCCTCTCCCTCTTTCTGCCTAGTTCTTTGGATTGCATGAGGTCAACAAGAGTTATCTCATTTTTCTTAATAATAGTCCTAGGTTCTTCTCAATTTTTATATTGTTATTTGAATAGAGGTATCCTTTCTAACTTGCAGTTATAAAAAATTTGCTTTCTATGTGCTTAATGTTATGAAGTAAATAAAAACTTCAGTTCAATTTATTTTACAGACCAAGCAATTTTTCAGGAAATACACTATATTCTGGAAATACTAAGATGAATAGGAAATCTCCTGCTGATGAGGAGCTTAAAATCCAGTAAGGAAGTTGGACATAGAAATATGAATTGAAAACATGAGGTTTTTTTGGAGCACAAAAATTGATTTATAATCTAGGAGATGTCAGAGAAGTTTGTAGAGAAAAGGTGATGTTCAACCTAAGTGGTAGATGATGAGTAACTGTTCACTAGGCAATTTGGAGATAGAGTGTGAGTGTGTGTGCACATGCGTGTGTTGGGATTAAGTGTGATTTATGTCGAGAGTAACTGAAGAGTGAAAACAAACTCAGACACAAGTGCCTGAAACAGTCTGTCATAACAGGGGAACTGTAAGGGATCTGGCATGGGCAAAGATAGGGATGTGATGAAAGAGGAATCTGGAGTTACAGGGTAGGAGCTAGATCAAGGAGAGCCTCACGTATCATACCAAGTTTTCATTTATCCTGTGGTAAACAGGGAGCCATTAAAAGGTTTTAATCAGGAGTAAACGTGATTAGATTTGCATTTTAGAAAAATCAATCCGGTAGTAAAAGCCAGAAGTGTTGTGCAAGACTGGAAGCAAAAACTAGTTAAGAGCTTATTATCATAAATCGGGCTGTGGCTAGAGTCTACACCAGGGTAATAACAGTAGGAATTAGAGAGGAGAGACCAGATACAGGAAATGTTAAGGAGGTACAGTTGAGAGAATCTGACAATTGATTCATTTGTAAATGGTGGTAAGAATGGTAGACATAACTGAGGAGTTAATTAGTTGAGTTTATATAGGGTTGGACTTATGATGGAAATTTGGAAACCAACCATCTAGTACAAAGAGTTGGAGCCATGAAAGTGTTTGAGATTACCAGAGGGTAGAGAAAGAAATAGAGTAGAGAAGAAGAAACTCATAAATGAAAATTCTGGGGAGAAAGATAAATTAGGACAAGCAGAGAAATTGGAGCTAGCAAAGAAGACTGAGAAAGAATTGATAGTAAAAATAGAAGGGATCTTGGAAAGAGTGGTGCCATGAACGTCAATAGAGGAAAGGGTTTCACAAAGTAGCTAACAGTATCAGATGCATTATTGTGGTCAAGTAAGAGTGGTCAAGTAAGAGGAGGAACAGAAGTGTCCTATGAATTTGGTAATTGTAGGCTGTTGTCACTTTTTATTAAGTAGAGTCAAAGAGGTAAGGGTATGGTCATCTAATAGCAATGGAGGGACGTAATGACCACAAGATTTGTAGCATATTTTAGTGGAACAATTTAGTGGGAATTGAATAATATAATTAGGAAAGGATATGGAAAAAGAGACAGTATGTGGAGCTGATGTAAAACAACAGCACTTAAAAATATTTACTGAGTAAGACAAGGAGTAAGTTGAGAGGAAAAGGCTAAGCAAATAATATCTGTTAGAAATTATAAATAGAGTACTTACCAATAAAGCAGTAGATGATGTTGATATTTTGCTTGTCATTGTTGATTCCATTTCTAATGAAAAACATCCAGCAGAGAAGTAAATTTGAGACTGTGGATCTTTTTCTTCCCCTTAAATGAAATAAAATACAGAAAATGTTCTGGTTAAAACATAGCAATTGCTCTAAAATATCTGGACTGTAATTGCACAAATGATAATACAAAAGTCACGAATGGAACTTTTTTTGGTAGATTTCTAAAACTCATTGCTTTGTATGTATGATTTCACTTTATCTCCCCACAATGTGTACATTGTGATAGATAATATCAAATATATATATATATATATATATATTATATATCACACTCTTGATAGATAATATCAAATATATATATATGTATATATATATATGTATATATATATATATATATATATATATATATATCTCGCACTCTTGATGTGTCATGCCATTTCATGTTCTGGTCATTCATTGCTTGAAGAGATAGTGTAAACCCATTTACAGTCTGAAAAAGCATAAATATTTAATGCCCTGTTATTATAATATTATAGAACCACTGGTCTCTTTACTAGACCATGGGCACATTGAGTTATTTTTTCCTAAAAGTAATTCAATCCATGCACTTTAATTCCATCCCCTCAGTGAACAGTAATACCCATTTGCAAAATTCCTGATTGGAGATTGTGGAAAGAGGGCAAACTGTGGCAGTGGAACTTAGAAAGATAATTGACCCAGGTGAGAATTAAACCTGTGCCTTGGCATCATTAACATTTGCCCCAAACAACCACGCTAAGTAGCCCGTGGCACCAAAGCTGATATAGTATTGGTGCATGACAAACAATTTCAAATAAGAATTGGCAGGTTTATCACAAGTCAAAAATAAGACTTTAAAACTTAAAAAAATGAAATGAAATCTGAAATTTAGCTTTTCTTCTCCAGTGATTACATGAGTTTTAGTGGGCTTGTCTGTAAATATTAACTGAAGTTATTTCTGGTTGCCAATCAGCACAGGTATAGGGCATTTGAAAACTCATGATAGGGCTGATAATAATAATTTCATTAAGTTCATAACATATACAAATGAGTCAGAAATCATATTAAAAGTTGGCCAGGACAGTTTTTCTAGATTGAGCCCTCATGTGCAAAGAGCTAAGAAAATATCATTCCATCCTTACAAGAAGAAACAAAAAAAAACTGAATGAAGTGAAAAATCAACAGCTTTTCTTGGCCCCACCAGAGAAATGAAATTGAAGGGCACATCTCCATTTGGAAATTTGGAGAGGGTGAACTCAGAGTTACAGAGATACCCTTTCTTAGAGCAGAAACCAGGAGAGCCATAAAATGGTAGGAACACCAAAGTGGTATTTAACAAATTGTTGGAGGCTGAATGAACTAGCATGGGATTCAAATTCCTGGAGGTTGTAATTTTACAGGAGCCCTACATTCTTGTGGGGTTTACCTCCAGGAACCCCAAAGGGTTCCCACAGTGAAGATCAAGAAAGATCCCTTCCTTACTCTGGCAGAGGAAAGAAAAAGTAAATATTGTGAAATATGCCCAGAATGTTTTCCACAGAAAAAGCCTATTCTCCAGAGGAAAATACTTTAACAGAGTCTTATCCCATCTGGTGGAGTTCTCCGAAACCAATCTCTCTCAACCTTGCCATCTTACCTAAGAGTGGGGAAGAAGCTGTACCAGTGGAGAAGCACTTGTCCAGAAACATAGAACACCAAAAGACTGAGAATCATAATATTAAAGATTGGGACACAGTGCTCCCAATCTTACTACTACACCACTGGACTCCCATTATAATAACAAAGGGTTATAGATGATAAAGCTGCAAGAATTAGACATTCCCTGATGAAGGAGAAGTATTTAGAGAAGCCCAAAGTCAAAAAAGGAGACAAGAAAAAAAAGAAAGAAAGAGATTAGAGGAATTTCACACTTTTGGAACATACAGCTCTAGCACACATTAACCACAGTCCAGTTCCTAGACAGATTAACATAAATCCTCACACGCTATTTACCTCAGTCCCTATTACCCTACACAGTATGTCTAGCTTTAAACAAAGGATCACAAGGTATGGTAGAAAGGCAAAGAGAAAAAAACAGTCCTAAGAGATAAATGAGGCAATAGAACCAGACTCATATATAACAATGATGTTACAGTTGTTGTTGTTGTTGTTGTTGTTGTTGTTTTTAATAAGTATGATTAATATGTAAAGGGCTTTAATGGAAAATGTGAACAACATGTGAGAACAGATGAGCAATGAAAGCAGAGGATAGAATTTATAAGAATCACAAGTATATACTAGAAATCAAAAACACTAACAGTACTGAAGAATGTTTCTGATGGGCTTATGGATCTAGTTGAGGAAAGAATCAGTGAGCTTACAGATAGGTCAGTAGAAATTTTCTAAACTGAAATGCAAAGGGGGAGAAAGGGGAGAAAAAGAAATGAACATCCAAGAATGGTGGGATAATTTCAGAGTTGTAACATATTGTATTTGCAATACCAGAAGGAAGAAGAAAGAACAGAAAAAAAATATTTGAAGTAATAATGATTGAGAATTTTTCAAAACTAGTAACAGCCCTCAAAACATAGAACTAAGAAGCTCAGGGAACACAAACCAGGATAAACTCCAAAAAAGAAACAATAAACAACAAACAACGTCACCTAGTTAGATCATATTCTAACTGCTGAAAACCAAAGCCAAAAAGAAAATCTTGAAAAGAAATCTTGAAAGAAGACAGAAAGGAAAAACCATATTACCTATAGAGTAACAAAGATAAGTACAGGGGATTTCTCATCAAAAACTATGCAAACAAGAAAAAAGTAGAATAATATATTAAAAATTTGAAAGGAAAAAAAAAAACTACTAACCTGGGATTTTATATCCATTGAAATTATATTTCAAAAGTGAAGGAGAAATAGTTTATGGACAAACAAAAACTGAGATAATTCATCATCATTGAACCTTGTGTCATACCTCTGGCTGCTATAACAAAATATACACTTGGTGCTTAAGCAAAAGAAATCTATTTCTCACAGATCTGGAGATTTAAGTCCAAGTTCAAGGTTCCAGCAAGGTTGGTGTCAGGTGAGAGCTCTCTCCTTAGATTGTAGATAGCCACCTTCTGGCTGTGTGGCAGAGAGAGAGAGAGAGAGAGAGAGAGAGAGAGCCCTGGTTTCTCCTCCTCTTCTTATAAGGACACTAATCCCGTCATAAGGGCCTCATCCTCATGGCTTCACCTAAACCTAGTTATCTCTTGAAAGCTCTACCTCCAAATATATCATAGTGAGAGATAGGGCTGACATTTGAATTTAGGGAGGACACATTCAGCCGATAACACCTTCTTTGCAAGAAATGTTTAATGTTTAATGTTTCTTCGAGGAGAAGAATAATGATATAGATCAAAAACTTAGATCTATATAAAGAAAGGAAGAGTTTTTAGTAGGAATAAATAAAAGAAAAATAGGTATTTTATTTTTCTTACTCTTAATTAAAAGATAACTGTTTAAGTTAATAATAGTGACAATACATTGGGTGATTATAGCATATATGCTAAGTAAAATTAATGACAGCAATGTCATAAGGAAAGGAAGGAAGAAAATAGAAATACTGCTTTAGGTGACTTCACTACACATGAGGTGGTATAGTGTTACTTGAAGATGGGCTTAGATTGGTTAAAATGTTTATTAGAAACTCTACGTCAACCACTAAATTTTTAAAATAAGAAGTAGAATTGATATGATAAGTGAGGAAATAAAATAGAACTATAAAAATGTTCAGTTTGAAACCCAAGAAGGCAGAAAAAGAGAAGAAAAAAATGAAAAATAAAGAAGTGAAATCGATATAAAAGAGTTACAAATATGGTAGATATTTATTTATCTAGTAACCACTTCATGGTTATGGTGCAAATGTACCAATTAAAATACAGAGAATGCTAGAGTGGATTAAAAAAAAGACAACTCTATCTTGTCTACAATAATTTCACATTAAATATAAAGACATAGATAGGCTAACAATAAACAGGCAATGAAAGATATACCATACTACAACCAATCAAAGAAAGTTGGAATAATTATAATAATTTTAATATAAAAAGTAAATTTAATATAATAATTATTTAAATTTTAGACAAAACAATCTTCAGAACAAGGAAAACTATCCAGGATAAAGTAAGGCATTATAATGAAGAGGGGTCAATTCTCAAGGAAGACATAACAATCCTACAATATATGCAGCTAAAAACGGGGCATCAAAAGATGTGGAACAAAACACAGAAGTGAAAGAAGAAACAGATACCCACTATTAGAATCATAGACTTTAACGTTCCTCTTTCAGTAATTGATAGATCAAGCAGGTATCAATAAAGTACGAGTAACCTCAATAACACTATCAGTCATTTTGATCTAATTGACATATATAGAGAACTCGAGTAACATCAGAATATACATTCTTCGTAAGTTCACATGGAATATTCATCAAAATAAACCATATTCTGGGCCATAAAACACACCTTAACAAATTTAAAAGAATAAAATTCATATAAAGTATGTTCTAAGATCACAAAGGAATTAAATAAGAAATTAACAGCAAAATGATAGTTGGAAAATCCCCAAGCATTTGAACATCAAACAATACACTTCTAAAAGCACAGGTATCTATGAAGAAATCTCAAGAGAAAATTTTAAATATTTTGAATTGAATAAAAATGAAAATACAACTATCAAAATTTATGGGATAAACAAAAATGGTGCTTAGTGGGAAATTCATAGCATTAAGAGAAAATATTAGAAAAGAATAAAGATCTAGGGGTGCCTGGGTGACTCAAGCAGCTAAGCATCTGACTTCAGCTCAGGTCATGATCTCAGGGTCCTGAGATAGAGCCCCATGTCCCACTCCCCACTCAACGGGGAGTTTGTTTGTCCCTCTACCTCTGCCCCTCTGCCCCTCTGGCCCTTCTCCCACTCGTGCCCTCTCTCTGTCTGTCTCTCTCTCTATCAAATGAATAAATAAAAATCTTAAAAAAAAAAATAAAGATCTAAAATCAACTAGGAAACTAGAATAAGAGCAATTTAAGTCTAAAGCAAGCAGAAGAAAATAATAAAAACTAGAAAGAAATCAAGGATACTGAAAACAAGAAAGCAATAAGTAAAATCAACAAAAGCAAAAACTAATACTTTGAAAAGGATAATAACATTGATAAACCTCTAGCCAAGCTAACCAAAAAAATGAGTAAAAAGATAAATTATTAATATCACAAATGAAAGAGGAGTCATCACTACTGATCTCATGCATGTTAAAAGGATAATAAAAGAATATTATGTCAATTCTGCGTCCCCATTTAATAACTTAGATGAAACAGACCAATTTACTGAAAGGCACAAAGTACCAAAACTAACACAAGGGGAGATAAATAATCTGAATAGAACTACATCTATTAAAGATAAATTGAGTCAATATTTAATAATGTTCCAAGAAAAAAAAAATTAGCAGACCCAGAGGTTTCACTGGTGAATTCTACTGATATTCGTGGGAGAAATGATAATAATTCTCTAACAATCTTTCCCAGGAAATAGAAACAGAGGTGCACTTCTTAACCCTTTCTATGGGGCCAGCATTATCTTAATTACAACGTCAGATAAAGACATTGTAAGAAAGAAAAACTACAGACCAATATATCTGCTAAACATAGATGCAGAAATCCTCAAAAAAAAAAAAAATTAACAAATCCAACAATGAGTGGAAGTTTCATATACTATGATAAAATGAGATTCATTCCAGATTTATAAGACTGTTTTTACACTTGAAAATCAATCTAATCCACTATATGAACAGGTGAAAGATGAAAAATTATGCAACATCAAATGAAGGAGAAAAAGCTCTGGACAAAATCAACACCCATTAAAATAAAATTTCAGAAAACTAGGAATAAAGGGAATCTTTTTCAATTTGATAAAGACCATCTACAAAAAATCTACAACTAACATGATGCTTAATGATGAAAAACTGGATTTTTTTTTCCTGCTATGGGGAACAAGGCCAGGATATCCTTTCTCAAAACTCCTATTTGACCCACATTATGTTGGAAGTCCTAGGCAGTACAGTAAGACTAGAAAAAGAAACAAAATGTATACTTACTGAAAAGGAAGAAATAAAACTGTTGTGGTTTGCAGATGACAGGATTGTCTACAAAAATCCCAGAGAATCACCAAAAACCTCTTGGGGCTAGTAAATGAGTTTAGTAAACTTACAGGGCAGAAGTTAAAAACATAAGTCAATTGTTTTCCTATACAAAAGCAATGAATGCTTGGAGTTTGAAATTTTAAAAATAAAAATTTTAAAAACTATTTAAAAATAGTTTGAAATTTAAAAATAGTGTTTTACAATAATGACATAAAAATGAAATGCTTAGGTATAAATATATCATGTTCAGGATTTGCATGTGGAAAAACTACAGAACTGATGAAAGGAATCAAAACTCTTAGTTGCTACCTATGTATCTTCTTTGCTGACATGTCCCTTTAAATCTCTTGTTTTTTTTGTTTTTTTTGTTTTTTCTTACTGCTGAGTTTTAAAGATTCGTTTTAGGTGGGTTTTTTTGGTATATTTTCCTCACAAGTTTGTTTTTGTTTTTGTTTTTTAATCAGATACATGTTTTGCAAATATTTTTTTCCCAGTCTGTGACTTGTCTTCATTTTTCTAACAGTATTTTTCTCAGAGCAGAAGTTTTTAATTTTAATAAAGTCTAACATCAATTTTCTCTTTCAATGATTGTTCTTAAAATGTTGTACCCCAAAAATCGTCATCAAATCCAAGGTCATCCACATTTTCTCTTATGTTTTCTTCTAGAATATTTATATTTATGCATTTTACATTAAGCCTATGGTCCCTTTTGAGTTAATTTCTATGAAAGGTGTAAGATCTATGGGTAAGTTTATTTTTTTTTCCTCGCATGTGGACATCCAGTCATTCTGCATTTTATTTATTAAAGTCTGTCCTTTCTTATCCCTTCTTTATTGAATTGCCTTTGCTCTTCTGACAAAGATTAGTTGACTGTATTTGTGTGGGTCTATTTCTGGGCTATCTGTTCTATTGAACTATATGTCTTTTCTTTTGCCAATACTACAATGTCTTGATTATTCATGCTTTATAGGAAGTTGTGAAATCAGTTTAGTGGTATTCAGGTCTTAGGGAAGGAGGAAACCATAGGTGTAGCTATTGAAGGGTAGCACAGTGGTGCTTTGTGGAATGAATAGTTCTGTACTTTGCTGTAAAGATTACGTGAATCTTTACATGTGATAAAATTTTGCAGAACTATAAACTAAACTTCATATTCATACAGTTCATATTGTATCAATGTCCATGTTTGGTTTTGATTTTGTACTACAGTTACTCAAGTTGTTACATTGGGGGACACTGAAGGGTACATGGGACTTCTCTCTACATTTTTTTGCAACTTCCTACAAACCTATATTTAAAAAAAAAGAAATTAGGCAGGATTTTTGACTCCGAATATTATTCATAGGACCTAAACAATAGCATGGCCTGTCTCAATCTTATACTAAGCATTGAAAGTATAAAATTTAAAAAAATAGTATCTATCAATATGAAAAATTCTTCCTGTGAATGTCAAAAAACAGTAGGTAAACATCATCTGTTTGTTTAAGTCATATTTCTTGTGTACCACTTGGATCGTTTTTGAGAGGTTAAGTGTTGTTCTGTGGAGGATGCAGAATTCAATAGGCTCTTCTATTTCTCTACAACACTATATGTCTTTCAAAAGCCTTCTTAACTCACCTCATATTGTGTGCACATCACCTAGTCACAGGATCATTTGTTTGGGTTTTTTTGAAAGTGATATTATATTAATTTTTCAAATTAGAACATTTAATCTCACAAGTTAAACATGGTATCCAATACCACAGTGTAACTTATTGATAAAATAAGGAATAGAAGCTGTTTACTTTGTCTCATTTAATGCACAATGTATGTTTAGTTATTGTATGTTTGATCCTTCTCGGGAATATGTGAAATATTATAATCAAAAGCACATTTTTTTTTTCAAGTGCTGTTGCACAAAACATTGGGTAATGCAGTGAGGAATAAATGTAGCCCTTCTTCGATAAGATTGAACAATGCAAATCACTAATATGAAAGCATATGTTAAATATATCCATGGGAGAAACAGAAAGAATTTTTATGTGAATATTTTATGACTGCCTAGAAAACAAAATTGTGAGCAAAAGGGAGTATTATGACCATTCTAAGAACAATTTGTGCCAAATTGAAATTACTAACTTTTTAGGTATGGATAATGGTCAGAATACATTAGAGCATCATTGCTCAATTTGTAGTGTTATTATTTTAGGAGGGATGTTAAAAGTAGGGCAAATCTAAATAATGCTACCCTGGATAGTGGAGAATATGATGAGAGAGTCTTATGAGAAGGAACTGAAGGGATTCAATTTGTTAACTTGTATTTAAAGACAATCCTTAAGGAAGCATTAAAAATTTTTTGACAGAATTATTATTTTTTTAACAGAAGGGAGAACAAAGTTGTGCTCTACATAGCATAATTAGCCCAAATAGAGAAATATAGTTTGGGTTATATTAAGAAAGTTTTTTTAAATTTGAAACACCAGACAAAAATTTAAAAGTAGACCTGTCTTGTCAAGTGGAGTTCATATTATTGGGACTATTAAAACAGAAGTTGTCAAGACATTTCTCAAGATTGTGGCATATAGTTTCTTATCTTTAAAAGATGTTGACAAAGTAACTTCTAAATCTCCTTTCAAATCTAATAATAAATATCTTTCTTGGACGTATAGTGAAATACATATAAAACATGTGCACCAACATGTATAATTTGAGCAAGTAAAAAAATTAAATACACTAACAACTGAGTTGAACAAAGTGGGAGTGGCTACCTGTCAGGGAATAGGAAGCATACCTTGGTGTGGGTGGGTTTGAAAACGGTGTTGACAGTGTGCTGTAGAGACTCTGGTGACTAGATTTGATGAGGGGATTCCTCTGAGCCTTTATGCTGGAAAAGTATGAAGGCCACTGTGGGATTAGTTAATAAAGAGATAATTAAACAAGGTAACGTTGAAGAGTAAGGGAAGAGACAGACATTAAAATGTATCCATTAAATTAATTCCTTTTTCTCTTATATACAGAATGGGAATAAAAGTCAGTGTAAACTCCTTGGGGCAGTTCGGTAGATAGGTAACAGGAACTTGAAAATGGAAACAGATTACCTTGAAGCATAAGGAGAATCTGTGTGCCTTTTTGTTCTTCATACTTTTAAAATAGTTTTCACATTTCCTACATTGTGGATATATTACTTTGTATTCTAAATTAAAATGCTGAAGTATTTTGAAAAAAATACAAAAATGAGATTAAATTTATAGTGCAGATTCTTCTATTGGTGAAAGCCAAGCAATTTGTCCATCTCTCAGTCACCCATAAGTAGATCATGAAGCAGTGATCAATGACTCTTCTGAAGACAAAATATTTCATTAATGTGAAGGGCCATGTTGAACTCTCACCAATGCTTGGGTCCATTCTATAACCTGAACTGAGAAGAAAATGTTGAAGTAGCATCTGGCCAGCTGACATTAGTAAGTGCAGGTTGGTCCCTACTGAAGACTATCTAGTCTAGTCAGTGGCTGACCTTAGTGGCAGAAGCTGTGTGCAGTCTCCATGGTGCTAGATGGAAAACCAACACCCAGGTGTTCAAGTCACTTAGCAGCTTCCTCCCTTATCAGTTAAAAATAATGCATCAGAACGTTTCTATTTTCATCTATTTCTTGGCTTTTTCTTTGTTGTTTTTTGTAGGTTTTGTTTGTTTGTTTGTTTGTTTTTTGGTGGGAGGTGAAGGGGTCACCACTTTAATTCCAATATGCTTCCTGTTGTCTTTCTTGTCTTACTCCTGCTCTTCTCCAAGTGTCCCTTTTGCTACTTCTCCATATCTAATTCTCTCCTCTTCTTTTTTAAATGGCATTCTGGAAAGCACTAATGCATAGCAAAATTGCTTCGAATACGCAGACTCTGATCCCTAATAAGTTACACTTTTTTTCATTTTAATAATGGTTGTGGAACATGTGTTAATCTTTCTAGGGCAGCTGGTCTTTCACTGATCTCCAAGGTTGCTGTTGTTCACCACATTAACTAAGTGCTGTGCCTTTTACCCGCATTGCTCCTTGAACACCTGTCCTAAAACTGTGCATTTGTTCCACGGGCATTGCCTTCTGAGATAAAGAAGGACCCTTCTTTAGTAAGATGTATACTGTTGGTTTTAAAGAGAAGAGGGTTTAAAGTTTCTAACTTTTTCTCCTTTTCCTCCAATTATCACAACACCCATCACCACCACATAGTACCACCACAAAAGAAAAGTGTTAATTGGATCGATCAAAGGACACTAATTAGACAGCTTTTTGTTGTGGTGTATCATTAGCTGGAGGGGTAGTCTATATTGGGGAGTAGGTGGCTTTTTCTCTCTGGGACTTTTTAATAAATGCAAAGTGATAAAGTAGCTTGAGCTCCTCCCTCTCATTTCACAAAAACTCTTTCATCTTACTCTCGACATCTGTCTCTTTGTCTTTTTCTCTATCTCTTTCTCTGCCATGAGTCTGGAGAAATGTGACCCAGCTGGTCCCCTTGTCTGTGTGAGCGATCAGGGTATATTTCCTTGAAGGTTCTTACCATGTGCATTGTCTCACTTCTAAAAATCTTTAATTTTGCAGGCTAGACAATTTTTTCCTATATATCAAGGCAAGCTCTTTGCTGACCACTCTCTGCTTGGTGAGGACTAATATGATATCGGGTTGCCTATCCTTGCTGCTGGAAGTGGACTGTCTGAGCTGGGGTGTGAAAGGTGAGAGGGTGGGCAGTTCTAAATCTGAGCTTCTGGACTAGAGGCCACCTTGCATTTCAATAAAAAGAGATATCCATTTCTCCCATGTAGCTCGTTAAATTTACACACTTGGGTTTGAAGGCCCAGCGTAATAGTAACATACCTCCTTTGTGAACTGCAAGAGAGGGGTGACTGACAAGAGAAGATTCAGGCTTTTCTGTGTCTCCATGCCCAAATCCACCTTGGTACCATTCTGTTAATGTCTAGGAAAAAATCTAGGTTCTCCTTCATTTTCTTCCCCATACCCTCACCAAACTCTCCACGCTGTAACTTCTGTTATATTTGAACTAACTGGAAAAAAAATAGAAAGAAATTTCCTTTAAGAAAAAGGATTTGTATCCTCTGATGCATTATAAATATTACAATAAACCTGAAACTTAACCAAAATTGTTAAACCCTCAGCTTTTTAGGGAAAAAACTCAAATGACCCAAAAAAGAAATAATAAATAGGTTGATATCAGGGCTTTGGTAAAAATGCAATTTCCAGAGTTTTACTTATATTCACTAGAGTTTCAGTCTGATCTATGCCCATAAAATGAGGATTGATGTTTAGAATGATGTCCCTGAGGCATTGCGGATTCTGAATCATGAAAGATTCAATTACCTTCAATAAACTGAACTTAACTATCTCAGGAAAGGTGATGAATACAAATTAGAAATATCAACAAGCAATGCTGAAACACAGAAGTTTTTTGATTAAGTATCAGGTAACTAGCATTTCTGATTTATTAGAAACTCTATTCTCCAAGCATCTAAGAAAACTGAGATTTACTATATACTCTTCATTGTGGCTCAGCTCGCTGTCATACAGCACCAATAATATCTTGGTTGTCTAGATTACCCCAGATAATAAATGACTACCCAAAGGCCCCAAATATTTTGAATTAATCCTATTCCATCTCCTCAGCCACATTATCTTTTGTTTGGACTCCTGAGTTAGCCTTTTAACATGGGTCCTCTTTCTTCTATTGACTTTCCCCCATATCAACCACCTGCACCAAAGACATTATTTTTTTTAACTGAATTAACTTCCTTCCAATTTATTTTAGGAGAGTCTACAAGACATGGTGTGATATGACTTTATCTTCTTATTCAAGTGTACTTAATGCCACTCTCTCCCTTCTGACTATGGTACTGACAAATAGGCTCACTACTCTCCTGAAACTATCCTTCAAAGAGAATCTAGAAATGAATCTTTGTACATATGAGGATTTAATATATAATGATGTCTCCAGTCAGTGGCAATAGGATTCATTATTCAGTAAATGGTCCTGACACAAATGGATAGGCATGTGGAGAAAAGCAAGATTTAGGCTCTATTCTATATTATACACAATGTAAATTCCAGGTAAATTATTTAAATGTACAACTCATAATTATAATACTATAAATGTTAAAAAAAACTATCAGTATAAAAATAATAGTTGTAGTAATAAAGGAAAATCTAGTTGATTAAATGCGTAATTGGGTAGGAAAGTCCCAAAACTCATATTCATAATATAAGAATTAAATTTGTATGGAGAAGTTCCGATAAATTAAGTCATTAGAGAAACAACAGATATAGGGAACATATTGCCTATGGAGCATAGAAAATATAAGAAGTATTTAAAGATTGATAAGAAAGGAATAAACAACATGAAAGAAAAAGAATGAAGAAAAGGATATTAATGGGCATGTCACAGAAGCGCAAATTGCCAGCAAGCATGAAGAGATGCTCAAACGTGGTAAACAAGGAAGTAAAATCAAAGCAGTCTTCAAATATCATGTTTACTTATCCAACAGGCAAAAAAAGTAAGTATAAAGGGCCCATCCCTGTCCGGGTCAGGGACACAGATGAGAGGGTGCTCCCGTTCATTGCTGCTAGAAATGAGAGCTGTTGCAGCCATCTTAGAAAACTACGTGGTAGCTATTAATAAAGAATAAAGCACATTTGACTAAACGATCAGATAAAAGTATTTTCCCTCCAAGGAGCTTTAAATCAGCTTTAAAATGTATGCATGTGTGCATATCCGTGTGATTTCAGAAGTGTTTATAGTGGCAAAAAACAAGAAAAGGAATATATTTCTGTATATAAGATGGTAGGAACAGAAAGAAAATATGGAAGAAAACATGTATTAACAAGACAAGTTATGGTGAAGGCAAAAAATAACAGAAAGAGAAAAGGCAAAAATGAAAAAAAAAGGAACAAAAAAAGACTGATTTTAAAATAATATTTATGTGAAAGGGCAAGAGGGTTTTTTAAATAAGCTAAATTTATTCAGAATCGAAAGAAAAAAATTCTGGAAGTAGTTATAAAAAGTGGATTTTAGGGGTTCCTGGGTGGCTCAGTCATTTAAGCCTTTAACTCTTGGTTTCTGCTTAGGTCATGAGATCAAGCCCCACACTGGGCTCCGTTTTCAGAACAAAGGCTGCTTGTCCCTCTCTGCTGCTGCTTGCTCTCTGTCCCTCTAGCTCTCTTTCTCTTTCTCAAATAAATAAATAAATAACATCTTTTTTAAAAACTGTATTTTAAAAATATATTGTCACTATTATCTAATCATACATGTAAAACAGGTGCATTTTTAATGTAATTTTTTTCTTGAGAAAGTTGATTTTAAAAGAAACAAAATTCAGGGTGCCTGCATGGTTGGGTCGGTTAGGTGCCTGCCTTTGGCTCAGGTCATGATCCAGAGGTCCTGAGAACAAGCCCAGAGTTGGGTTCCCTGCTCAGCAGGAAGCCTGCTTTTCCCTCTCCCTCTCCCTGCCTCTCCCCTTGCTTGTGCTCACTCTCTCTCACTCTCTCTCTCTCTCTCAAATAAATAGATAAATCTTAAAAAAAAAAAAAAGAAAAAGAAAAGAAAATTCATCCCTTAGGTAATTTTTGCCGCATGGAACTTGTTTTCCTGGCACTCTGTAGCTCGGAACACTCCTTTTTGCTTTGCATGGCTGGCTCCCTTCCTTTCAAATACCCTTTTTCTACGTGTCGCACCATCCCAATTTTCTTTTTGTTTTTTATTCTTCTTAACATTTAACATACTAATCGTCGATGTATTCATTGCTTCATCTCTCTCTCCATCGTGAGTATGAGTTTGGTGAGCCTGGTCGGCCTCATTCACCACGCAGTGTCATTTCAGAGCACCACAGCTGCACAAAGTAGTGGCTCATGCATATTTGTCCAGCTAAAGAGTAAACATTTGTCATCCCTTTTTGCATCTACAGATCTCTTATTACTCGTTCAACTAAACAACACTTTATGTAGCAGGATACAGGAGTCACTTTAATAGAGAGAGAACAGAATTTGTTAAGTTTATAATCCATCCCCACCACTGGGCTAGTGCTTATAAATTGTGTTTAATTTAATGTCTCCCATGGTCCATATCATGATCCCCACACTGTGATAACAAAACAGGATTAAGTCATTTCACCAACTGAACTATTAAAGGGTTGGAGACAAAATTTGGAATTATGTCTCTTTGCTTTCCCAGTCTACCTAGAAACAAAAAAGAAGAGAGGCGGTAAATGGAAATGATAATTTATCCGCTCCTGCTCTCTGTCACGCACCTTGCTCAGTGTTCACATGCACTGACTCATTTAATGCACACGGAAAACCTTATAATATTTATCTTATTTTAAAAATGAGTTTACTGATGATAATTGGGGTTAAATAATGTGCCTAACCGCACAGTCACAGTAGTTGACAGAGTGAGGACTGAAACACATCATCATATGCACATCAAATATTCTGTGTCGTGTGCCACCCTTCTTTCTTTACTTTTATTCAAGATTGATTTATTCATTTGAGAGAGAGGGATAGAGCTCAAGCAGGAAGGGCAGAGAGTAAGGGAGAGAAAGAATCTCAAGCAGACTCCACCATGAGTGCACAGCCCAACTCAGGGCTCGATCTCACAACCCTGAGATCAGGACCTGAGCTCAAACCAAGAGTTGGATGCTTAATCAACTGGGCCACCCAGGCTTCCCATGTGCCATCCATATTTAAATCTTATAATTTACTTTGAGTTTAAAAGTGAAAGTCATTATCTTGAATCTCACTTGAATCTAAACTTTTTAGAAGTGTCATTAGCCTTCTACTGGTAAGACCATAGACAATTTACTCACCCCCTCTAAGCCTCAGTTTCCTCATTGATAAATGTTGATAATAATATTATTGTTTTGAGGATTATTAGTTAATGCTGTTGGGACCATATATCTATATTGAAGTGCTCAATAAATGCTAACAATTAGGTACTATTCTTAAAACTGTTTTATGGCACCTGAAACTCAAAATTTAAGTGACCTGTATAGAACACAAAATTTATAAAAAAAAAATTTAAAAAAAAAACTGATGGAAAAGAACTTGAATTTCTTGTATCTTACTATAAATTCCGTGCTTTTTTCCAGTACTGCACACAGAGGTAACCATTGGAAGATATGTATTACCTGATTAGCGTACATAATATTTGGATGGTTAAAAGTGAGCTTGTCTCTGTTCAGATCATAGCCTCCAAACTCCCTTTTACTCCACCAGTGAAGGAAAAATCAGAGAGAAGTGCTAATTCTGTGTTTAACAATATTTTTCAGGTTAAAAAAGTGAAAGCTCCTAATAGTGAGTGTGGCATGCCCTGGGATATTTCACTATTATCAAATCTGTCAGCGCTCATTCTGCTTCACAAAGGTCACTGATGTAGAGTCTGTGTTTGTAGTGATTGACAATTGTAGGTATTAAGAACCTGGGGTTACGGACCTCTCTGATCAGGGTTGCCGTAAACAAGTGTTGACAATCTGGGCCGTTTGACAGTGTGCAGGCAGAGGGTCAAGCAGAGCATCTGGGCCTTAATTACTTGTGTTCACCAAACTTCAAATGACATTTGATACTCATTTTTATTCAATCGAAGATCCAAAATAGGTTTTTCTTAAAAAAACAAGAAGAACAACTTTTAATGTCAAGCTGTGTTTACTAAAACCAAGACACACTGTATTTCCTCTGTTGTACCAACTCACGAAGTTAATGTTGTTCCTTCCACATTATAGTAGCTTTTTATAAAATGACAGATGTCAGATTTGTCGTGGTTGGATCTGATCTTTGAGGGACAATAAGAATATTATTAAAATGTGATTCAAGGTCTGTATTCACAAGAACATACACGATCCTCTGGTTTTGATAGATTTAAAACTTGAAAACACTTCACTTACTTCACTTTCTCCAAATCCAGCTTTATTTCAAAATACTAATTGTCAATTAAAAATAAAGACTAACTTGTAAATCATCTTGGACAGGTTCATTAACTTCAATATACCAATTGCCAGAATTCTCACTCTCCATGATCTTTCTAAATTTTTCTGTAAAAGAGATCAGAAAAAGAAGCTATTTTGTCACATGGAATGTTGGAAAGATCATATATTTTGTGTTGTTCTTAGTTGGTCCCCTCTTAGAGTTCATGGTAATGTATAGAGTCAGAACCTTCTCTGGTTTGTGGAATTGTAGGAAACCTTACTAATCTAATGAGGTTTGCTAATATCTTGAAAGCATGCCATGTAAAACATCACACTCAGCAGTGCTTTTACCAATACCATAATAACCTCCATTTTGTAGTGTGGTAAGCTATATATGACCCCCAAATAATCTACATGGCTCCAATGATATCCACAGCCTAATCTCTAGAACATGTCAACATGTTATCTTACAAGGGACATTGCACATGTGATTAAGAAAATGAGGTGGGGAGATTATCCTGAATTATCCCTCCAGGTCCAATATAACCACAAAGTTTCTTATAAGAGGGAAGTTGGAGGACCAAAGTTAGGGGAAAAAAAATTGATATAAATGTGAAATCATCAATTCTAATGAGACATTTGGAGATGGAGGAAATGACCATGATCCAAGTAATGCAGGCCAACGCTAAATGCTAGAAAAGGCAAGAAAACAGATTTCTCTCCTGAAGCCTCCAGAAGGAACATCATCTTCCTGGTTCCTTGACTTTCTGACCCCAGAACTGGAATTAAAAAATAATTTGCTTTGCTGAAGCCACTAAGTTTGTGGTAATCTGCTACGGCATCAATAGTAAATGAACACACCTAACATGTAATGAAGGTATTATCACAAAATAAGTGAATCCTGAATCTACCTGTGGGCCATCCTTCCCATTATGGATGTTCCTCATTTGGGGGAATTTATCTCTTTCATGTGGGTTTTTGATAGCCTGTAAGATCATGGCTATATTTGAGTAAATGTGCATTTCACGGCAAGCAATAGAAAACTCTAGCTCATTGGATCCGAAGTGAAAATGAATTAGAAAAAACAAGTGCAAATCTAAGGCTAAGGCTAAACCAGGGCTGGTCTGGGAGACTTTCCAACAGGGATTTATGGGTAACATAGCAAGAGTATTCAAGTGAGCATGAACTGAGCTCTAAAAACTCTCAGTTTCTATGTCTCTCCTATCAAAATGTTAAAACTCCTGATTGACGTCAGTTGGGCCAGATATGCCCCCTCTGGATCTACTAATCATGCCTGAAGAAAAAAAACCATAGAGAAACAGTATGGTGGCTGGAGGTTTTCTCTTTTGCATGAAGGCTATTTCCAGAGAAGGGGGATCCTTGTGAGCCAAACAGTGACCCTAAGAGCTGACTGCTCATGGAGCTTATAATACCACAGGTATTGTTAAATACATTTGTTTCTTTCCTGAGCCACAGATTGCAAAGGAAAGGCAAAAGATCCTAGATTTAGCTCAACCACAAAAGGGAGGAATGCAAATTATGACCTGGTAGATAAGTAAGACAACACTGAATGTTAGTCATAAAACATTGCCTAAGAAATAAAAAAATTATAAATAAATATAAATAGAAGGGAAATAAAAAGGAAAGTAATAAGTTAGCTTCAGATATTCATCACTGAATCTATATGTCCAGAAAGGTTATCTCAATTACATTCCTGCTGTCCTTTTTTTTAAAACAAAACAAAACCAAAAAACAAAACCAAAAAAGAACCTGGCACATTAAGGTAGGACAGCCTGGGTTAGAATTCTCTCTCCACTGTTAAACAGCTGCATGACTTTGGGCAAGTCACTTAATCGATCAATGTCTCAATTTCTTAATATATAAAATAAGGATAATAATACTATGAAGCGTTGTTAGAATTAGAAGCCATATGTGAAAGTACCTGCTATCTAGCAGGCATTCAATAAACATTAGACATATTTTCCCTTTCTTCACTGTAAACTAGAGCAAGTCAGAGTGTGTATATAGTAAGAAAGCATACATGAGGGATAAAAAGGATGGAGGAGTTTCCTTGAAAGACTAATCTGTTCTTAAATTTCTCTGTTTTTGGTACAAATCTCTTTCGTTTTCCTGAAAATATGTTTAAAATCATAAATAATTTATATAGTGAGGAGTATATATGTTTATCTGTAGGGGTTGCCTGTTTTTAAAAATCACATTGGTGTTTAATAACCTATTTAAATATGCCCTTTATAGTTGCTGTCTTGCTCTTTCATGTTTCTAAGGAAACTTAATTTACACAAACACATGAAAAGAACAGTATCTATGACAGTATTCCTGGAGAAATGCATTTAAAATAAGGAGGATGAAGGTGAGATGATGAAGAGTGACTGAAAGAGGTGTAGTATTCTAGATACCTAATGTTCTTAGCATAGTGAATTTTGGGTAATTGTACAGATTATCTCAAGAGGATAACCTTTGAGTGGGTGGTGCCTCAGCCCAGCAGGGGCTGTGCAGCGTGGTGCTTAAGAGTAGTCTCTGGAGTCAGGCTGCCTAGTTGCAAATCTCTTCGCTGTGTGATCTTGAGCAAGCTTATTAATCTCCTGGTGTCTCTTTGGTGAAAGATCATGGCTCCTTCTTTGCAGATTTATTTATGCAGATTAAAAGACTAAATATTCGGGGCACTTAGAACATACATAGCATATGTATGTGTTGCATAAGCACTTGCTTTAAAAAGTAACATTTTTTTTAAGTGTTGGTATTTAGGATGATAATTATCGTTAAGATGCATCCTACTGCAGTAATGTAGCATTCTCAAGTCTATTTTAAGCAACTAATGATCCTACTATAACCTGCATATGAAAAATATATAGTTTTGGATTCATTTATTTTTCCCCCACAGCCAGCCCAATCTTTGCAGAATAGTAGATGCTCATTGTGTACTTTCTTGAACTGAATTCAGAATATTTGAATCACCAATCAAGGAGGGTATATGAACTGGCAGTTAAAAATCTCACCGACTTCAAACACCTACAAAATATTAGTTTCCTCTTATATAAACAGAAAACAATCTAACTTCTTACAGGGTTTGAATGAGGATTTTTATAATGTCTGCAAAAGACCTGGCACTATCTTCAGTTGCTGTTGTTGTACTAGAAACCCTGTAGGATGTAGTAAGGCTAGATGGTGGTAGATTAATTCTGATTAAGTGAATAAGAGAGAAACTCAAAACTCTCAAATAATCCCATCAGTTTTGTGATCTGCATGTGGTATACATCTTTGAAAATATGAGGGGATAATCTTGAGATTGTTCATATGCTGATTGAACAAAGTTCAAAGAAACTCACAAACTGCTTAAGAGATGCATGTGATCTGGAGTGTTCGGTATGTTTTTATCGGCTCTATTTTTCCCTTTGGATTCTTCACTGAGATCTTTTCCTCACCATCAGAGACAGTGTCAGTCTTTGTTGCTGCCCTGAGGACGAAATATACCCTGTAATACCAAATGAAACTTAACTGCATACGTCGTTTGTGAAATTGAGCTCAGTGAGAAATGTCCCGGCTTACCTCCGCACCATGGGTGTCTGACTAGTATGCTCATTCACCCCATTGGCCCGAAACAGACTCTGAAATAAATGTGAAAATTACCTTAGGTCACTAAACAAGAGTAATTAAAGATAAGTAGGAATAAATTAAAAAGAGATAATTTTTATAATGGAAATCAATCTTAATATTTATAAAAGTACTTGATATTCTTTTGTATTTTATCATACGGTGAGTAAAACATGTAGAAAGTATTATAAATAATGAAATTTTATGATTTTTTACCTTCCATTCATGTGAGTCTATAAAAACAGGTAGATACATTTTATCTTCAAACAGAATGTCAGGGAAAACATCTTACTGTTTCCTTTTAAAGAAACAAGCCTAGTTTTCAAGGCTTAAGCAATTTCTATGCATGTTTAAGTTAACAGGTTTCAATAAACTTGAGTTCTCAAGGTTCTCAGCAGTCAACAAACTAGTTGATTAGTGATAGAAGGTAATGCAACTTGACTTAAGTATCCCCATAGCAATTCCAGCGTACAAATACTTTTGGCATATGCATAATCCATAACACTATTTGTTCCCAACTTTGAAGTTAGTTTTTATAAAGACATTTAATTTTAATGTAAAACTTTGTAAATTCGTTAAATATAAACACTGATACCATATTTCTTTTGTAATAGTAATTCAAAGTTTAGGAGACACTGGGAGGTGATTGGATGATATTTTATTGAGTGGGTTTCCTTAGGGAATGATACATCAATCTTTCCAATAATTAAAATTTACTCTCCACTTTTGATGAATTCAATCTAAATTGTACATAGAAGACTTAAAGCAGTTTATGTTCTCCTCTCCCTTCTCTCCACTTTTTCTTCCCCTATTCTTTCTCTCCCTCCTTCCTTCCTTTTCTCCTTCTTTCCTTTCTTTCCCTTTTCCTCTCTCCCTCCTTCTCTTCTCTCCTTTTCTTTGCTTCTTTTCCTCCTTTAGTCCTTCCTTTTTTTTTCCCCCACTAAACACCTACTATATACAAGCATCGTTCAAGGGCCCAACGATATATAGCTATCAATACATAGTTCTTGGCTTTAAAAAGCTCATACACAGAAATGATAATATTAATTAATTGAATTTAAGTTTAAAAAAACAAAAAAATTAAATAAAACTAAAAACAAAAAAGCAAAATATATGGGTTTTCATTTCAAACATTCTGATTATAAAGTAATAACATAACTAAAAATAGTACACATTTCAGCCTAATAAATGGGAGAAAATATTTGCATATCATATATCCAATAAGCGGTTAGTATGCAAAAATATAAAAAACTCATACAACTTGAGACGCCTGGGTGGCTCAGTTGTTTAAACATAGGACTCTTGATTTCAGCTCAGGTAGTGATCTCAGGGTGATGAGATAGAGCCCTATGATCCCAGCCCTTAGTCCTGGCTCCGCTCTGGGCGTGCACCCTGCTGAAGATTCTCTCTCTTCTCTCTCCCTCTTCCCCTCCTCCCCCACTCACAGGCTCTCTCTAAATAAATAAATAAATAAATATCCCATTAAAAAATTGGCAGACGATCTGAATAGACATTTTTCCAGAGAAGTCCAAAAGGGATATAAAAAGATGGTCAACCTCACTTATTAGCAGGGAAATGCAAATCAAAACCACAGTGAGATATCACCTCACACCTGTTAGAATGGCTGTTATCAAAAAGACAAGAACTAGCAAGTGTTGCCAAAAATGTGGAGAAAAAGGAACCCTCGTACACTGTTGGTGGGAATGCAAATTGGTGCATCCACTTTGGAAAACAGTATGGAGTTTCCTCAAAAAACTAAAAATAGAAATGCCAAATGATCCAACAATTCCACTTCTAGGCCTTTATCTGAATAAAACAAAAACACTAATTCAAAAAGACATAGCGTCCCTATATTTGTTTCATCATTATTTACAATAGCCAAAAGCCATAAAAAAGAAGGAAATCTTTTCACTTGCAAATGAATGGATCTTGAGGGTATCATGCTAAGTAAATTCAGTTAGACAGATAAAGACAAATACCATATGATTTAAGTTATATGTGGAATCTAAAAAACAAAACAAATGAACAAACAAAACAAAATACAATATAAAACTCATAGATACAGAGAACATATTGGTGGTTGCCAGAGGGGAGGGGGCTAGAAGGTGGGTAAATGGGCAAAGGGGGTCAAGAGATACAAACTTCTAGTCATAAAATAAACAAGTCGTTGGGATGTAACGTACAGCCTGATGATCACTGTCAATAATATTGCAGGCATAGTTGCAAGTTGCTAAAGAAGTAAATTTTTAAATCTCTTATCATAAGAAAATAATTTTGTGACTTTGTGTGGTGACCAATGGTAACCAGACTTATAGTGGTGGTCATTTTGTGGTGTATACAAATGTCTAATCATTATATTGTACACCTGAAACTAATATAATGTTATATGTCAATTATACCTCAATAAGAAAAAAAAAAGAGAAAGACATGGAAAGGACCCTTTTTATCTTCTAAATAATAAAAATTCATTTCATTCACTTTAATAAGAATGGTCAGAAAAATCAAGCTTAAATAAGAATTTCTCCCTCTCTCTCATGCTTCTGGAGTAAAAGAGAAAAAGAAAAAGTTTGTTTATCTCTATACCTAATTCAAAAAAACAAAAAACAGACAGGGCTTCTGTATGGTTGTAGATTCTACTAACAAGGTGTAATTTTTTTTTTTAATTTTCCCATCTAATTAATATTCATTTTTGACGAGTGGAAATCAGCTTACTTATTTTAAGTAAAAATAAAGGGCACTGCTATTTGTAACTAATTGCTAATTGAGCAATTACTTTATCATGTGGCACTGGTAAAAACCATTACTTGAGGTTTTCAGCAACTTCTGATTTTAACTTAATAATCATTTGAATCGAAATTATTTAGTAAATTAAGCATTTCTTTACCAGGCGCTCTTTATACTTCAAGTAATTTCTAATTATGCTACCTAATGAAGTAATTATATCATTAGTTACAAAGTTGTCAGAGTAGTAAGTCTTTTTTAAAAGAATAATAAAATGTGGTGATGCTGCTTCCATAAAAAGTAAAAAAAAAATATGTCATTAAAAATACTTGCCCAAATGTATGTCTACTTTTAGCTGTGGAGATGAAATTCAAAAGAACCGTGCCCCTACGTTTGTCTCGTACTGATTCACGGTAGATTAACCAGAAGGTTAAAGGGGATCAAACACTCATCCTCTACTTTACTCTCATTTTCAGTTTCCCAGCCCTGCACTGCAGGTACCTTGCAGAATCAGAGTTAGAACTGATTGGCCTAGGCGCATGGCTTGACCTGCCAGTTCTTCTACCAGGAACCTTTGGAAACCATTCAGTCACTGGTGTAAGGGGTCAAAAACCTGCCAGTGCTCATCACACTTGATTTTAGTGCAGAGGAAGCTATTGGAAGTTTGCTAAGGCTCTTCCTAATTATTAAACATTTCCAGCAGATAGAAATATACCATGGCAAACTGCATTTATGAAGCACTGAACAAAAGACATCTGAAAACGGAGAGAACTTTCAACCAATTTACTCTGGAAAAGAAAATGTTGTATTAGTCTGCACAGAAAATTGGCTATCGGTACTCCTCCTAGGCCCTGTCCTATAAATGCTGCCAGTTCATTTAGCTCATCAGCCAAAGCTGAATTAGAAGCCACCATCATTTCTGCTCTCACTTGTGCTTTTTCCAATATCATTATTACATAGCAGTGCTTCTGCTAGGAGGTTCACTAGACTTGGCAAAGGGATTCTTAGATTGTGCATACTCATTAGCTAAACGGACTCATTTTGTAAATTTAGATGTTTTTGTCTCTGGACTCATGTCTTCTATTCTGTAATAGAATAAAATGTACTTATGAACATTTTCTGTTAAAATGTCAATAGAATAGGAATAGAATAGAATATACCATTCATGATATTTCAAAAATGTACTCAAATTTCTACTTCTATTAAGAAAAACCTATCGCTATAGATCCCAAAGTATGATAGCATCTAACTAATATTATGCAGATCATTTCTAAAATGTAAAGAAAACACAGAATCATGCTATATTATCTGTAATTTTTCCAACTGAGTTAAAGAGATCAAGAGGAGACATAGAGCAATGCCCTATTGACTGAGCACTGTATAAAGAGATTTTGGTACCTCTGTGTCTGTGATATACATTAGGATGAAGGCTTTAAAAAGCAAATTAAGTAAATTAACTAAGCAAACTAAGACCATAAGCACTGGAGTTTGATAAGCTATCCTACTGAAAAGATCAAGCTATCCTACTGAAAAGATCTTCAGATTTATTTTGTAAAATTATAGCCACTTATGATTTTATATTTAAAATCATTTGATTCAAATGATTATGCTCTGTTATTTGGTGATTACTGATAGTAAGATTCAACCTCCATTTTTTATTTGGCTCTACTATATTTAAGTTAATGAATTAATTTGAAATTATGTGCTGATATGCCCAAACTGTTCAAAGCACTGGGCATATTCTGATTTACAAATAGAACACATTTCTCTTCTCATTCTAATGAAGACAAACACTCAAGAATACAAATACAAATCGGTACATATTGTGAGATTGTGACCAGAGCCACTAAGGAAATGCAACGGAATAATATGAGAGTGCCTGCATAACAGACTAGTTCCACTAATGTGCTAAGGAGAGGGAAATTCTAAGCTCTCACCTGAAATGTGGGAGCAGCCAGGCAAAGATCTGAGAGAAGCGTTAAAATCAAGGGAAAAAGCAAATGCAATGATCTTTCTGCAAAAGAAACTAAAATGGACTTGCCATGTTCCAGGAACTGATAGAGAACACATGTAACTGAAAATGAGTGAGTAAAGAACATGGATGGATTAGAATGGATATGAGGGGGCAGAGGTAGAGAGGGGTCCACAGCATGAGGAATAAGTAGAAGCAAATGTTATTCCTGAAAAGATGTCAGTCCGGACCCTACATTCTGTTAGACAGCTACACTTGCTTCTGTTGAGACCTATCAACCAATCCAAACAGTTAGGTAGGTTTCACAGATTGCTAACATATGAAAAAGACATTCCCCTCCTTCATTCCTAGGGGTGAAAGAAAATAATTAAATAAAATAAGACCTCTCTGAGTGCTAGAAATTGATGTCTGTAATGGCAGGAGAATGACAAAGCCCTCAGAAAGATGGTCTGTTTGGATGGGAGAAGTCTGGGGCCTGCTACCTCATTTATGTGCTGATAGTTATGTGTTTGGCTAGAACAAGTCTTTTTTCATGTGTTCTGAAGTTTGAAAAGAGTACACAAGGATGTTTTAATTTTAGTTGCCCCCCAGAGTGCGAGTGAACATTGTAGCAAAAACTCACTTACTTGGACATTGGAAAAGGGAAAAGTTGACTGGATTGAATTTCTGTGCTTTTATTTTTTTTTTAACCACCTTTCTTACACTTTTACTTTTTTCTCCTGTGCAATGCTATGACAGTTCAAGCAAACACTGAGAGGAGGAAAAAAAATATTTTTAAGAAAGAAACTTTATTGATGCTTTCCTAGGGCATTTTAAATATTAAGGTCAGGGAGTAATTAATTCTTTTCTATTTCTTAAGAGAAATCATACTTGGAACGTAATAGTAAATGATGCCCCCCCCCCCAATTAAAGATATTTTTATTTTGTGTTGTGGGAGAGCCACATCAACAGTCCCCAGGTAAGTCCCTAGATACAGTTTAGGCTCATCTCTGTTGTAACTTCAGAGAGGCTTTTTCATCATTAGCTGTCTTTTTTTTTTTTTTTCTTTCTGTTATGACTTTTCACTGCTGCACCATAGCAATACTTAAAAAAAAAAAAAAAATGCTCTTACCTCTGGAGCAGAGATAAAGGAAAGGCTGCCACTTTGCTCCTCAGACTCCCTACTCAATCTGCCAATTTGCAGAAGTGGGTTACCAGTTTCATTGCTAATGATGAGATCAGAAGGTGCTGTAGCTTCCCCCACTCCAGCAAGCAATAGCTATACCTTGTCAAGGACACGATTTTCTTGAATTTTTCTAAAGGATCAAGCTGTTAGTACTACTGCTAAATGCCAATATCAGAGAAGAAGTTTTATAAACTATAGGGTGCATTCTTCTCCACTACCCAAAAGGGAGCAGTTCCACCCATCCACAATTAAAAAGAAAAATTTGCAAGTTTGTGAAAATACTCGACACAAATGATTTGATTGAATTGTTCCCTTTTGATGCTATCCAAAAGTAGCACTTGCTTTTCACAAGCATTTGCCAGGCTTTAAGTTTAGTTCTTCCATGCTTTCCAAAAACCCCTTTAGTTTAGTGGCCATCAATTCTGAAAAGAAAGAGAAAGAAAGAAAGAAAGAAAGAAAGAAAGAAAGAAAGAAAGAAAGAAAGAAAGAAAGAAAGAAAGAAAGAAAGAAAGAAAGAAGAAAGAGAAAGAAAAAACAAAATTCATATTAGAAATTGACTTGGGGGGCACCTGGGTGGCACAGCGGTTAAGCATCTGCCTTTGGCTCAGGGCATGATCCCGGCGTTATGGGATCGAGCCCCACATCAGGCTCCTCCGCTATGAGCCTGCTTCTTCCTCTCCCACTCCTCCTGCTTGTGTTCCCTCTCTCGCTGGCTGTCTCTATCCTGTCGAATAAATAAAATCTTAAAAAAAAAAAAAAAAAGAAAGAAATTGACTTGGGCCTCTTTACAATAGATATCTTTTGTTTTTCAGCTTTATTGGGATATAATTGACAAATAAAATTGTAATTATTAAAAGTGTAGAGTGATTTGATACACATACACATTTTGAAAAAGATTCCTACCATAGAATTAACACATCCACTACCACACATATTTACCTTCTGTGTTTGTGTATGTGTGTGAGAATCCTGAAGTTCCACTATCTTAGCAAATTTTAATAATAAAATGGCCATTCGTATGTCTTCATTGGAAAAGTGTCTGTTCATATCTTCTGTCCATTTTTTGATTTGACTATTTGTTTTTTGGGTGTTGAGTTTGAAAACAAATACTCAAATCAAAAACTGCAAAGAAGATATGAACAGACACTTTTCCAATGAAGACATATGAATGGCTAACAGACACATGAAAAAATGTTCAAAATCATTAGCCATCAGGGAAATTCAAATCAAAACCACATTGAGATACCACCTTACACCAGTTAGAATGGCAAAAATTGACAAGGCAAGAAACAGTAAGTGTTGGAGAGGATGTGGAGAAAGGGGGAACCCTCTTACTGTTGGTGGGAATGCAAGTTGGTACAGCCACTTTGGAAAACAGTGTGGAGTTTCCTCAAAAAGTTAAAAATAGAGCTACCCTATGACCCAGCAATTGTGTTACTGGGTATTTACCCCGAAGTTACAGATGTAGTGAAAAGAAGGGTCATATGCACCCGAATGTTCATAGCAACAATGTCCACAATAGCCGAACTTTGGAAGGAGCTTAGATGCCCTTCAACATACCAATGGATAAAGAAGATGTGGTCTGTGTATAAAATGGAATATTACTCAGCCATCAGAAATGATGATTACCCAACATTTGCATCAACATGAATGGAACTGGAGGAGATTATGCTAAGTGAAATAAGTCAAGCAGGGAAAGAAAACTATCATATGGTTTCACTTATTGGTGGAACATAAGGATTAGCAGGGAGGACATTAGGAGAAGGAAGGGGAAAATGAGCCATGAAGAGACTATGGACTCCAGGAAACAAACTGAGGGTTTGGGGGATGGGGTGGGGGGATGGCTAGCCCAGTGATGGATTAATATATTAAGGAGGACACGTATTGCATGGAGCACTGGGTGTTATGCACAAACAATGAATCATGGAACACTACATCAAGAAATAATGATGTACTGTATGGTGACTAACATAACATAATAATAAAAATTTTAAAAAAAGAATAAGCCATTTTAAAAGTCACAATTAAAAAGAATAATAATAATAATAGTAAACAGTGTTACCAACTATCATCACCATACTACACATTAGATCTTCAGACTTTATTCATCTTATGACTGAATGTTTATATACTTTCTCCAAACTCTCCCTATTTTCCCCATCCTCTAATCCCTGCCAAAGACCGTTCTATTCTTTCTATGAGTTTGATTTTTTTTTAATTGTTAGATGCCACATATAAATAATACCATGAAATATTTGTGTTTCTCTGCTGGCTTATCTTGCTTAGTATAGTGCCCTCCAGTTTCATCCACGTTGTCTCAAATGGCAGAATTTCTTTATTTTTTAAGGCTGAATAATATTCAATGTGTGTGTGTGTGTACCACATTTTCTTTATCCATTCTTCCATCAGTGTAAACTTGAGTTGTTCCTATGTCGTGGCAATTATGAATAATGGTGCAGTGAATATGGATGTGCAGATATCTTTTTGAGATCCCAATTTCATTCTTTTTGGATACATACCCAGAAATGGGATTGCTGGATCATATGGTAGTACTTTTTTTTTTTTTAAAGATTTTATTTATTTATTTGACAGAGATAGAGACAGCCAGCAAGGGAGGGAACACAAGCAGGGGGAGTGGGAGAGGAAGAAGCAGGCTCATAGCGGAGGAGCCTGATGTGGGGCTTGATCCCATAACGCCGAGATCACGCCCTGAGCCGAAGGCAGACGCTTAACCGCTGTGCCACCCAGGCGCCCCATATGGTAGTACTTTTTGTTTTGTTTTGTTTTTTTGTTTTTTTGAGGAAGCTCCCCAATATTTTCCATAGTGGCTACATCAGTTTACATTCACAATAATAGCATACAAGGGTTCCTTTTCCTCTACATGCTCTCCAGCATTTATAATCTTGTCTCTTTTTGATAATAGCTGTTCTAAACAGGTGTGAGGTGATACCCTATGGTGGCTATGATTTGCGTTTTCCTCATGTTCAGTGATATTGAGCACCTCTTCATGTACCTGTTGACCATTTGGATGTCTTCTTTGGAAAACTGTCTTATTAGTCCCTCTGCTATACACTGAGCACATGTAGCTACACACCAAACAACACACAGGGCAATTCGATCTGAGAGAAATGTGGAAGCTAGCTGAAAGACTCCTACACGTGGGGAGACTGAGAAAGTATCTACATTGAAACCAGTAGAAAAGGCCGAGACACAATTTCACCATAAACCTCACCCCGGCACAATGCCATACAATATAGTGAGAGGGAAGCCCAAATCTCAGCTTCTCCCTAGAATTCATGTATTTTTAAAGGCATCAGTAAGAGAGAACAATGAATCTGAATCCCTCAGTTGTTTTATGTTTCTTTTCTTTTCTTTTCTTTTCTTTTCTTTTCTTTTCTTTCTTTCTTTTTTTTTTTTTTTTTTTTTATCCAGCTGCCTCCTGGGCAACTTATCTCTATTTGAAAACAACAGGCAAATCAAATTCAATAGATCTAAAACATAACTCCTAAAATTCCTCTCTTTGTGAATGATTCCACCACCCACACAATCCCCATCTCCCACCAGACATTTGTCAGTCATCTTAGATTCTTTCCTCTTTCCAACTCCTATATAGACATTCATTATATTCTAATTATTTCATCAACATACTTCCTAATTCCCATCCCCTTTGCTAAAACTGTGGTTAGGACCTCAGCATCTCTTGCCTGGACCTTTTTATTCAGGGGAAGTCCTGTCTGGTCTTCCTATTGATAAACATAGTGCTCTTGAGGACAAACCAGCTGCCGAGGATCCAGTAACAAATAAAGCAGTCCTTGCCATCAAGGAGCTACAGCCTGAGAAGTAATGACTGTGGTGGAGGAAGGAAAGAGGTCACAATAATATAAACATGTAATCATCTAGTGGAGTGAAAAGTGTCATTTAGATGAATACAAAAGATGCAGTCACTGTTGAAGAGAGGGTCACCCAAACCTGTCTATTCTCAATAATTCTTGTTTGCCTTCATGAGGGAAACAGAAATACTCTACTTTAAATTGAATTCTCTAATAGTTTACCCATTCTTTAAACCTCAGATTGACACTATCTGTAACTTTCTGAAAGAAGCAGGATTGTGCATCAGTTATGAGTATGGACTAGGATGGCATAGTGCCTCTGTTGCATATTCCAGCTTTAATTCTTACCAGATGAGTGTCTTTAAACAAAGTACCTGACCTCTCTGTTTCTTCCAGTATAAAATGGAGTGAACAGTGTGCCCTCATGGTGTTAATGAGAAATAAACAATTCCACATATATAGTTTTTAGAACACGGCTATGTAAGGGCTTGGTCTTAGTATCACCACCACCAGTTTTGTAAGATAAATTAACGCTTCTTTTTTTATGGGATTACAAAATAATAATTGAACAGAATTCAGTGGATTAGAACCTATATTCCTACCTTACTTTGTTTAACTGTCAAATGCCTACTCATCTTTCTAGACTCATAGAAATTGGAGTCAGAGACTAGAATTAGATTGACATTGGTTTGATTCTGAGATATAATATACACTAGATATGTGGTCCTGGGTAATTTACTTTTCCTGAGTCTGTTACCTTATCTCTGTAGATAATATTACTAACTCATATAGGATTATAGGAAACAAGATAATTTGATAAAGATACTGGCCCTGTATAGCCCCTCAGTTAATTTCTACTAAGGTAAAACTAGGCAGACTTTGTTTACACTTCTACCTTATCTGTCTTGGCTATGTTATTATGTTTAATCATTAAGTTTTTATTCACAAATGAATCATTAAGTGTTTGTTTGCTTTGTCACCTTTCCCTTCATACATATAAGCTCCTTTTGGATGAGTATTTTCTTTTCTCTTATTTCATCTTCAAAACATAGCTAGTCTTTGCATGTAGTAAGCAGTCAGTAGGTACTTGAATAAATGAAGACATGCATATGTAAAAATGTGGGATAATGCATATTTTTCATTGTTCCCCTGCTATTTCTTTGTAAGGGAAGTCCACTTTTATCATAACCATATATTGATAAGATTTAAAAGATTCTCTAGAACCTGGTGGAGTTTGAAATCTTACTTTTATAGGGAACATAGATGTTACCCCACATGTTTTTCACATAATAAAGGAGATAAGAATTTGATTTTTTTTTTTTTATTGGTGGGAGAGAAATACCTGTAAAATAAAGGAGAGGAGTAAATGGAGAAGAAAAAGTATCTTGGTTGATATCATAGCAATAATGGGACTTTGGAGAAAAGGACATATATTTTCTAATTAGGAAAATTTTGAAGTTGAGAATTGTTGCCTCTGCGATGCTAAACCAATTTGAGTAAGTTCTAAACACAAAATCCTGTATTGCTGTGTGGAAAATGATACTAGTAGAATGTAATGAAGGGGCCAAAGTGTGCATATAGCTTGGCTCCTGAGCCCTACATGGTAGATCATCATAGATGACCAGTGAGCTGGCATCTCCATTAAAAGGACAAAGAGACTCAGTCACAAAACAGATACTCATTTCATGGCTCTTCCTAGAGAACATGCCCAGGTAGAAAAGAAAGAGAATAGTGAATACCAATGCCTTAAGAATCTCTACAAGGAATAAGGACCCAGTGTCTTCTGGCAGTTGATGGCTTCTCAGCAGGTGGCCCTGATAAGTATTTGTTACGTTATTTAAAGGAGCATCATTAAAAGGTCATTAAAAAAAAAAAAGGACTATTAGTTCCAGGACCAAATGACCTATGTACATCATTAGAGAGTCTATTTATGTATCAGAACCCAAAGATTGTAAGTCTTTATCTTATTGAAATTTGTAATAATTTCTCCTAATCCCTCTCTTCAGTGGGGCTTAAACACCATTATTTTATTAACAAATATTGACAGTTACCTAGAGATAGGAAGAAAGGAGGCCTAGAAGAATGCAAGGTGAATGCCTAAATAAATCTACCTAGAATGATTTTTAGCTGTAAGTAATTACAAAATTATTTTTTGTATGCAAGGTGAATGCCTAAATAAATCTACCTAGAATGATTTTTAGCTGTAAGTAATTACAAAATTATTTTTAAAAGCGATTATCACTGCCATCAGGGAAATTCAAATCAAAACCACATTGAGATACCACCTTATGCCAGTTAGAATGGCAAAAATTGACAATGCAGGAAACAACAAATGTTGGAAAGGATGTGGAGAAAGGGGATCCCTCTTACATTGTTGGTGGAAATGCAAGTTGGTACAGCCACTTTGGAAAACAGTGTGGAGGTCCCTTAAAAAGTTAAAAATTGAGCTACCCTATGATCCAGCAATTGCACTACTGGGTATTTACCCAAAGATACAGACGTAGTGAAGAGGAGGGCCATATGCACCCCAATGTTCATAGCAGCATTGTCCACAATAGCTAAATCATGGAAGGAGCCGAGATGCCCTTCAACAGATGACTGGATTAAGAAGATGTGGTCCATGTATACAATGGAATATTACTCAGCCATCAAAAAGAATGATTTCTCAACATTTGCTGCAACATGGACAGGACTGGAGGAGATAATGCTAAGTGAAATAAGTCAAGCAGAGAAAGACTAGAATGGTTTCACTCATTTATGGAACATAAAAAGTAGGAAGATCAGTAGGAAAAGAAAGGGAAGAAGAAAGGGGGGGTAAACAGAAGGGGGAATGAACCATGAGAGACTATGGACTCTGGGAAACAAACTGAAGGCTTCAGAGGGGAGGGTGGTGGGGGAATGGGATAGGCTGGTGATGGGTATTAAGGAGGGCACATATTGCATGGTGCACTGGGTGTTATATGCAAGTAATGAATTATGGAACTTTACATCAAAAACTAAGGATGTACTGTATGGTGACTAACAATATAATAAAAAATTATTGTAAAAAAAGTGATAATCCATGTTTAGATAACTAAGAGTTAATCTTTTTACTTCTCTTATTAAAAATTAGGCATTGGGATGCCTAGCTGGCCCAGTCAATAGAGTATGCTATTTTTGATTTTTGGGATTGTGAGCTCAAGCCCCATGTTGAGTGTGGAGATTACTTAAAAAAAGAAACTCTTAAAAAAAAATAGGAATTATTCTTTTTACAATATAGACTATTACAATTACAATGGCTATTTTAAACTATGATAAAAATAGTTTCTACTTAGTTTTTCCATTTTTACTTTTTCTATTTTAGTTGAAAAAAAAAAAAACAAAAAAATTAGTTAACTGACTTAGTCCTTTGGATGGTAGGGTAAGCAAACAATTAAACAAGAAGGAGTTGATAAATAAATGTTAAAGAAAATACATTCCTTACCAATTAGGAAAAAAGAAAGATCAAAGGATAAGAATTTGAACATTGTGGGCTTAAGGCGTTAGTTGTAATATCTAAAATAAAAGGAAAAAGATGCTGTGAAAAGAATAGGATTGAAATACATTCATGTCTATTGCCCACAATGGCCCAGTTATTTCCAAGTAATTGGGTAATTGTGTAAGCAACTTTGGGTTCAAGTGATCTGAAAGACTTACAGTGTTTGGTAGCCTTTTCCTTTTCTTCTCTCAACCATACCTTCACTCTCACTTATATCACACCTATTTATGTAGAATTAACTATCAGTCAGTGGTTTAGGCATGAGGGAATTATTTATTACTTTGCTTAATTGTAATTGTTAATGTCAACCAAAGAATAGGAAAACATAATAAGTATAAATTAAAATGAGAAAGCAACACATTGGAGCCTTGTTAAAATATATTTAGTATATTTTATTTCAGTTTGAAGCTAGGTTGACTTTTATTATGTATCATATGTAAAGTTTATATTACATATAAAAGTAATGATATACTACAACTGTAGTAAATTTATTACCAAATTAGAAAATTAAAAATGTGTTAATTAATAAACCTATAATTATAACCCAGCTTAACCCAATAATTATGTCATACTGGTTTTTTTCCATTGTGGTTTTAGAAATTTCTCCTAGTTTTTCTTTAAATAGCTGTAAGCGTAATAATATATAACAGATAATATATTCCTACAAATACATATTTTTATGTGTATCCTGATTTTTAAATTAATATATTTACACCCCTCTTTTTATGTTTTAAATTAATGTATTTATACACCTCTTTCTATTTTAAAAAGATCATTATTATTTAAAAAGACCATCATGATTCTCATGGCCTGTCTCACGTTTTAGGTTTTTATCAAAGTTTCCTTAAATTAGTCCCTTTCTGTTGGACTGTCAGGTTACTTTCATTTTTTACTTTTCATTCATCTCACTTTCATAAATGCCTATATCATACAAGATTTTACTAATTTTTGGACTTCAAAATTTTACTAGGGTCATTTATAGCATCAAAAATAATGTTCAAGACTATGAACATTGTTGTTTCTTTCACATTGCCAATAAGTTTCCCCAAAGGTTTGTGTGTGTCATAACATTTTTAACAGAAATTATGTGACTATGCTTTAAATACACTCAATTTAAATATATTTATTTAAATATATTTAAATATAAATATATTTTTGTAGCATATGTTGATTAGTTAAGATATTTTAATTATGCAAGTTTTTGGTAGCAGGAAAGGTGTATTTTGAAAAGAAAGCTTATATATTTCCAAAATATCATTGAATTAGGGAAATTCAAAACAGTATCTATTGCTTTCAACCTATTTAGAAATTGCTTAAACATGATTAACGACTCTTTGATTACCCAAGGTACCACAAATCCTGGAATGTTATATTTTTAGTTAAGGCCTAAAAAGCACATTTATTTGTTACTTTATTATTATACATTCTCAAAGGAAAAAGTATATATCAACTAAAATATTTACTTAAACAGAAAGAATCTATCATATTGGGTAGATGCTTATTTCTTTTTGCAACAGAAACTGATTATATTTTCCAAGTTTCTTTAGATCCTAAATGATTATTGTTGGTAAATATATTGCCAAAGTCCCAATTATATAAAAAAGGAAGCAAAGTAGTATATAAGAATATCAATTATGAAATAGGGAGAAAATTAAAGATTACCTGTCATACCCACAGTTCATGTTCAACAGTTCTTAATTTACTAAAATCAATTACCTGAAAATTAGGATAAAGCAGGAAAAATTATTTTAGAAAACTCATTACGAAATAAATAATTTCTACCCTGAAAGTTAGCATCTGGCAAAGATGACATGAGGTTTTTACTCCAACTATCTGTGGTTGCCACAGCATTAGTTCCAAACATTATGCCCATGTAAGCCACTTACAGACAAAAATCAATTTCTTTAAGGGGTCTCTGGAACGAATCCAAATTCAATTTGAAAATTAAAGAATGCATGGTCATGGCAACACTAGACAACTGAAGGGTGGTGGAAGGAATAGCAGTGTTACATTGATTATCTGACCCATATTGAAAAGGCAACATGCAAGTCATAATTCTACAAGGTACAAACATTGATCTCTAGAAAAAAGTTCTTAAAGGCAAAGTAAAAGCATGCAATGTAACACGTTGTGTTTCTTTCTCTCTGGCTTCTCTTTCTCCATGAGCAAGTCAACAATGATAACAATTTTCTCTTAGGAAATAGTGACTCAGTCCATCCCTGGTGACTGGACTCTTCAAAATAAGAATTCAAGTCAATGAAACATATACAGCTGAAAATTGTGCAGAAGAAAAACATCAACTATTTTAATAGCATATTAAATGTGTTTTTCTTTCTCCATAGAGCTCAGTACATAGACCATAATAAATTACAGCATTTCTGTGACAAACTATTATATATATATATCAATATCTATCTTTCTATTTATCCATCTTCATGTGTGTTGGTGAATGAATATATGTGTGTGCATGTTTGTCTATTTATAGTCATTCATCAACATGTTATTAGTGGTTGTCTCTAGCTTGGAAAATTATATATAAATATAGATATGATATATATATATCTTATATTACATGTAATATATTTGTGTACACATACTTCAGTTCTCTAGTGTGTTAAAATGTACACATATTTTCTTCTGTACATGCATTTACACACATTTTAAAGAAAGAATGAGATGTATGTGTGATAGTAATTTTCTTAAATTAAATCTGTTTCTTCAGATTAATATTAAAATACACAAAGGGCTACCCTAAGGCTTTACCTTTAAAGAGAACAATGACTTAAGAAAATCACTTAAGTACTTGATAAGCTGCTCAGGAGAGCTCAATAAAGACTCAGTGAGATAGTTAAGATGGCATGATTTCAAAAAGGAAAGCCTAAATCACTGTTGGCATTTTACAGCTTGTATTCTGAATATAACTGAACAACCAAATTCCCCTATTCCAGCAGTGTACAAGTAAACAAGATCCTAATTCAATTGTCATAGAAACTGGAATCTTGGCATGAAATTAGTGGCCATATATTAATCAAGAAATGGTAAAAATCTAACAGAAAACGTAAAAAGAATTCAATGATCACATAGAAAATCAGGCTACAATCAAAATCTTGAATTACACTTACACGGTGTTTTTGCTTCTAACTAAGTTTATGCATTAAAAGTAACTCCCATAGTGGTTCACGATTAAACCATAGATCTTGAGGTGAGGTTTATTTGTTGATCTGTTCGTAAATTGTGTGTATGTGTATGTGTGTTGGTCTTTCAAATCAGGGGAAAAGACTCTTCTTCATTTATGTCTCTGTGCTTGCACTTAACAGAGTACCTGAGAATTCAAAGAATGTTTAAGTGAAATAAAATTTTAAAGCTTGAGGTTTCTCAAAAAGGGTATTTCTTAAAATAGCTTTCTTATTCATTTACCATAATACCTGCCAGTCTATCATTAGAGATTCATTACTTTGGAACTGATGTTACCCTCTTCAGATAGAGTCTTTTGATAAAATACAACCCAAGTAATGGGGTAACCTATTTTTGACTAATCATGTAAAGGGAACTGGGTTTTCAGAGATTTTAGTATCTATTATAGGTACTATGAGGTGATAAAAATATCAGAATTAGTGTAGAATTATAGAAAGTTGAAGAAAGGATTCTAGTTTACAAATGTGCGTAGAGCCAACTTTATGCACTTGGGTTTAATTAAGAAGACACTTTACATAATTTCCCACTGTTTTCTGATAATATTCAGTTAAATCTGTCACTGTTGATTTTTAACTTTCTGGGAGAAGATGAAATGTGCCTAAGACTTGGTGCCATAATTCTGTCACTATTGTTCACCTCTCTCCTGTTAGAAACTTCTCTTTTCCTATTTATATTCTTAATTACTTGTTTCTTATCTTTTGGCACATAATTCATCTTCTTGGATAATTCTTCCACCAAGTTAATAGATATTTATCCTTGGTTATTCACCAATTCTGCCTTTCTGAATTATTTTTTCAGCCACCCTCATGTGCATGGAAAGTGTAGTATAGTGAATGACAATTCACTGATACTCTGAGAATATTATCATTATATATCTCATATGAACAATAATAGATAAAATGATGGACTTTCTTGGAAACGTTATCCTGGCTAATATAATACCAATATTTCAAATGTCAGCAGAAGAATCATCACACATTTTCTTCAGGCTTTTGAGAACATCACATCAATAGACCATTTCCTCTCTGAAAATAGAACTCTATCATGACATTGTCCTATTGTCTCATTATACATGCCACTGCTGTGCTTCCATCTGTTGGATCTTAATATAAAGTCAGTGCAAACCATAAGAGATTCAAAAATTTTACAGGAACACATAGGTGATAAATGAGTTTAGAGATTAAAAAGAATATAGGAATACCTAGAAAATATCTATACTAAAAATGATTTATTTTTATTTATTTATTTTTTGAGAGAGAGAGAGAAAGAGAGGCAGAGGGAGAGAATCTTAAGCAGGGTCCATGCTCAGTGTGGAGCCCAGTGTGGGGCTGGATCTCACCACAGTGCAGATCATGACCTGAGCTGAAATCAAGAGTCGGACGCTTAACTGACTGAGCCACCTGAGTACCCCTGGACTAAAAGTGATTTTATGAGCTGACCTGGTAGATAAACCATTGCTCAAGTTTTAACTAATGTGTCCAAAACTGAGCTAACTTACCATTTGTTAGTAAGGAGTCAAGCATCTTTTCTTGTTACCTATATATGCTCTTCTAAAAAGGATTGCTCACAATCCCTGAACAAACATAGATTCAAGTACATAGCTTACTTTCTACTTCATCAAAAAGTTCTCCTGAATTTAAAGAGAATAGAATTTCTACATGGATTAAAGTAATGTCAGCACAGAAAAAAAAAAAAAAAAAAGAATATTCAAATCCATCTGTATCATTCAGGGAAAAATAAGAGGTGGCTAAGAAAATGAAGTTCAGTGTCAAATTGCACTTTTTGGATTGATACAAATTATTTCAACATTGATTGAAATGTATTTTCTACATGTGCATTACTTATAAAACTGATAACTATGTAACACTTTTGGTGTTATAAGAAAACTAAAGCTACTTTGTTCAGCCAAGAAATATGCATAGCAAATCCTTTGTTCTGGGTACAGAGCGGAGAAGGAATTCCCAGTTCATTACTCTATCAATTCTCCAATCTTATTATTTCTTATTCTTCTCAGTAGTTTCCAATTTAGGTTATATATATTTTTCTGCCTTTTCCTTATGCGCTTTCTCTTTGTTCTCTCCATGTGCGAATTTGTGAAGTGCCCTCAAGGTACATATCCACCTTTAGATATTCAATTCAATTTCATTATTTTTGTAGATTTCACTCTAGAAATAATAAAGTCTGCCGCACGTGGCGGAACAATAAACTTTTCACCTTCTGGTGCACTCAGAGACACGAATGTGACTATTCCTTTTTCACTTGTCTTAAGCAGCTACAGTTTTCAATTCCAAGGTACACAATTTAAATTCTAAATGCTGCAGAGTGGAGAGATGGGGTTATCCTGATAAAAACTATGTACTATCTATATTTGGAAATGGCAAAAGTGCATTTATATGTTATTGGGGTGGGGTGTTCCAGGTAAAAATATATTTACTATTTCATACTTTCACTCCACAACTTGCAAATATTTTCTTTCTATAGATACCATACTCAGCCAAACGGCATGGTATTGGCACTTGAGCTGAAAACATTCTGGAAGACAAACATCCCTTCTGAGGACTTCAGATAGAAAGTAGCAACAATACTTGACATATATAATTGCCAGAAGTGACCAGTTTTTCTTTACGTTTGGAGACCAATAAGAAGGTATGTGTGCATTTTCTGTTGTAAGTGCCATTTATTCAAAAACCATTAATAATCACATGAAACATTTTGTAAGCTTCGGTGGGAAAATGAGGTTAATAACATAGAATCATGGAGTCAATCTACTCACTTGCTAATGGGAGGAGAGAAGCATATAGGCATGTGCTTACAAGTACATAATGTGCACTAAAATAGAGTGGTATATATATACAGTGAGAACAGATAGAAGTATTTAATTGTTTTTGACAAGTATGAACTTCACACAGAAATGATAGTTCTGCAGTAAAGCACAATAGTGTGCAAGAAAGGTGGAAGAATGAGAAGGACGATTCTGGCAAGGGGAAGTGGTATGGGGTGACAACTCTTGTGGGGAAGTTCTGCTTCAGTACTCTTTCAGATTTCTTTGGTATCCCCTTATTCTCTTTAAGAGAGGCTAGTAGATAGATAAAATTATCAGAACAGAAGGAATGGGGTGGGGAGGGGAATAATATCATGGCATTTTAACAGAGTTATCTTTTATTGCAATCCATAAAGGACTGTAAAGAGCTCTGACTAGAAAAAACTTTGAATAGATAACAAGCAGAATTTATTGTAATTTTTTTCAAATATCTTCTGGTTCCTCTGTGATTATATATGAGTGTGTGTAAAAATATATATAATATCACATATAATATATATTAAAAATATATTTTATTCATATGCAAGGGAAACTTTATACTCTGAGTATAGAGAGATTCAAAAAGGAAATGGGTCGTACTCTGTTCTACCTTGGTTTCCTGCCCACAAGAACTGATCTGACAAATGAGAAAAGTTTGCAGCACGTATAACAGCAAGGAAAATAAATATGCTAATCTTGGTAGAGATGTATTTCTTTGATTTTTGTTTTCCTCTAAAGAGAAATCAGTGAAAGTATCGGAAAAGAATTTTGACTATGATTTGGGGAAAAGAAACAAAAAATTCTTCCTTTACATGGAAACTTGGTTCCCATTCTTAAAACTTTCTCCTATTTTCAGAGGGAGAGTCTAGCAATTGGGTATTGAATTCAATTCTGCAGTTCTTATGTGTCTGCTATATCTATTTATGTGGAATTGTAATTGTGTGTTCATAACAATGCCATGAATCCCAGAATATAACGAAACCAGACCAAAAGGGTCTGGCTCAAAACAAGCTATCTCAGAATCCCATCATTTCAAATATTTCTTCAGAGTAATTTTCATACATTGAGCAACTGGAAAAAAAAAAAGGTCACTTACTACACCACATACCTGTGTCGCTGATCCAAACGCACAGCATAACATGCTCAGGACTTAAGGGGAAACGACATACAGCACCCTGTGCCTGGGAACAAGTTTAGGAGCTGATTTTTTTTTTTTTTATTTGTTTGTTACTCCCCAGCCTCCACTTCCCATTTTATATATTAGTTTAAGGTGAGGCTGATGGATAATACTTCTTTAGCCATATGTTACTTTTATCTACATAACCGATTAATAACATTATAATATACAACTAAAGTCTATCCTAAATCATTCATAACATCTTGTTTGCTGATTAACTAAATATATCTGTAATAAAGCTCTGGACAACACATGCTATATTCACCGTCATACAATTTAAACATTAAGCACAATGATTTTTTTTTATGCTCTGAATAAATAAAGGTAGGTTGACGATAGATACTAATTCTGTCTCCTGGACTATGTAATATTGAGAATAACATCTAACGATAAGAAAACTAAAGATGCAGCAGGGAGAAACTATAGAGGAAAACCAGAAAGCGTGCTGGATTTCTCATCAGCATAAATAATAATTAGAAAATTTCATTTGTTGGTATTTGTAATAGTGATATTTTCAACGGGAGTCCACAAGTGTTTCTTTTAAAAGACCCCTCATTTTGGAAAAACATTAGAATTATAGGAAAGTTGCAAAGATTTTAGAGAGATTTTCTGTACATGCCTCACCCAGATTCAATTTTCTCTGACGTTATCAACTTCCATTACTGAGGTTCTTTTCTCAAAAATAAGAAACCAATATTAGTATGTTACTCTTAGCTAATCTCTAGAATTTATTCCAGTTTCACCAGTTTTTTCCGTTAATGTCCTCTCTCTGTTCCAGGATCCAACACAGGACACCACATTGCATTTAGTCATCATGTCTTTAGCTCCACTGGTCTGTGAGAGTTTTCAGCCTTTCTTTTTCTTTTTAATGACCTTGACACTTTTGAACAATAGCTGTCAAGTATTTTGCAGAATATCCCTCACATTTGGTTTGTCTGTTGTTTGTTTTGTTATTCAACTAAGGTTTTCAGAGTTTAGAAATCATATGTTAGAGATGAAGTGCCCTCTTCATCCCATCATACCATATCACGGTGTCCACATGACATCACTGATGATATAACTTTGATCACTTGGTCATGTCTGCCAGATTTCTTCATTGCAAAGTCACTATTTTCCCCTTTCCTACTCTATTATTTTGGAGTCACTAAGTCCCACCAATACTTAAGTAGGGGCTGGAGGGGGGAATGTCTAAGCTCCATTTCTTTGAGGAAGGAATGAATACGTAAATTATTTGGAGTTGATCTGTGAGAAAAAAAATTGTCAGGTCCTCATTTATTAATTAATTAATTTATTATTTATTTATATCAATATGAATTTGTGGATATTTATTTTATACTTTGATTTATAAACCAATACTATATTATTGACTTTGTTGATCAAATTGTTTCAGTTTCGGCCACTAGGAATTCCCTCTTATTGTCTCCTTTGTCCCTTTGATATATCTTTATTCCTTTTTTTTTTTTTCCAAACATGTCTTTACATTCCAGTGCTACAATTGCTCCAGAATCATTTTATATTCTCCCTGTCCAAGCCCTAGAATCAGCCATTTCTCCATGTACTGTTGGTTCCTCTGGTCAATACATATTTAATAATTAAGTTATTCTCAAACTTATCAAAATATAAAGGTATTCCTAAATATATCCAAATGAACACATATTACTTGTATTTATCTGGCATTGAATCACAAGTGCTTTAACTATTTAACTATTATCCAAAAGTGGTTGCCTCATGTTTCTAGATTTATTCTAAGCATTTGTACCTCTTTATGTCTATCTCAGCCCCTGTGAACTGATACAGTGGCTTCCCTCTGCAGTTCTAAACCTGGGTTTCTTTTTAAATCTAATATTGTGCATCATTTTGCTTTCTAAACATAGTTCTCTCAGGTGGCTTATTGAGAAGACATTACTCCTGTAAATATTTTTGTTTCCATAACCTTTTAGAACAAACACCCAATAAAGGCATATAAAATTGTTTTATGATTAATGCATGTTCTGTGGCCTCAATATTTTATGACAGAGATGAAAATTCTGCCTCCTGATTGGATGCCAAGGCTCATTATGACTCAGCTGTTTCTCTTACATTTTGTTTCAATTTTGTGCAACAGGAAGTCTGAAACAATGCATGCAGATGATTCATACAGATTAGCTAGAAGAGAGTTCAGTGAAGAGCCTCACACTCTAGAAATTAATGTCCACACTAATATTTAAATATTTCCTTCTGAGGAAAAGAGTAGAGTAACTATACTACATTATTAAATTCACATTTCATGAAATCTCAAGAATCCTTTCTGTCAATATTACTAAACCTCTGAGTAGACATATCTATGTCTGCCTCCTAGAAATAGATATTTATGTAAGTATTTCTTTATATCTATAGAAATGATAAGATATTTTAGAAATGATCAAGATAAGATTATTATGATTAATTATATGTGAATGCCAAATAGATTTTAGTCATTATAAACTCATTAAAATCTACTACAGCCACCATATGAAAATAAGATGAAAACATACACATCTGTCTCACACCATATGTAATATTTACCTGAAATAACTACATGATTCCATGTCCAAAAGTACACATATAGCTTTCAGTCAAATGCATTAGTTTCCGTATGTGACGGTGCAAATATTGGTTTGTGGCATTTGAAAATAATATTTATTTTTATGGAATAACAAAAACATGCTTGGAAAAAAGATTCCTTGAAGAAAAACACACACTGTCATACAATTCTTCAAATAGTTTGGGAGATACAGGCCCAGGATTCTTGAATCTAATCCGTTGGCCCCGGTTGAAGAACCCCTCATGGACAGCTCCTTTTCCCCTTCTGAGTCTCACGTAAGCAGCACCAATGCAAACTGTTTTCTGATGACCAACGTCCTCCAACATGTGTGAGTCCATGAAGCTTTGGGAATTTATCTATGATACTCAACAAATTGAAACTAGAGAAGACTGTCTCCATACCAGCTTCCCAGAGCCTTTTGAAAACTTGGAGGAACACTATAATTTGTATGGCCTCACAACTGCTGGCTGCTGAGAGTCTCCAGTATAGTTTTATCTTGATATTTTTGTCTGTGAAACTGGGTTTCCATTAGTTTCTCAATGAAGGATATTTTCTATATGCAGACCTCACTGTAAAGTAAACCTGAACAGGACCTCTGCCTGGCCAAAAGCCAGTTTCCCAAACCTGGCTTATTTTAGATTAAATGGTATAATACAGAGATGTGAAAAAGAGAGGACAGATCAACAGGCCAAGCCTTCTGTATAGTTCATTGTCTTTTCCGTATCTGACATATGAAACTTGCCTACATAATTTGATTCCCCTTGGAAGACATATAAGTGACATTTATTTTTTAATGTTTTCTCTTTTCCTCCACACTCAATTGGGATGATAATAACAGCAAAAAAGAATCTGTGGCCAATTAAGACAAAAAGACCTCTGTGTAAGCATACTGAGCAGATTAGTTGATTTGTACAAAATTCTATAAAATAAGCATCCAGTACATGTTGTATGTGATCTTTGCTGATGACAGGTCAAGGTTTAGAAAGAAAGTTTTCCCCCTCTGTCCCCCAGTACAAACTCTAGAGAATAGAATTAATGGAGCTAATAAGCCTCAATCACTGTTAGTAGGACAAGCGCTCCTCGGGTCTAGGACAGAGAGCTGGTTCCTAGGCAACCAGTCCCAGTTGTAATGTAAGTAGTATCCTTGGGATAAAGTTCACTTGTCCAGATATCGGTGCCCACAAAGTCTGTGGTGTATGTCTATGTGTGTTTGTGTGTTTCAGAATAATGAAGGTATGTTGGAACCACTTTCACTTTTCCAAGAACAAAATAGTTTGTAAATATTCCTACCATTTAAGTTGCCTAAACAGTCTGTGTTTTACTGTTACCTAAAACAATTGGGGAAACAAAGTTAAATATAAAAGTAAAAAGTTGTTTTTTTAAAGGAGAAAGAAATAGAGCTAATTAGGATTTTCAAAGTAACCAGGCATACTTTCAAGATAGGAAATGTAAGAAATAGAGTCTGAACAAGAAAAACATTTCAAGACTTAGAGAATAGCTACCATTTTAGGAGGAGGAAAACTAGAGTGAACCTAGAACTCCTTTCAAACTTCAGTTCACCCCAGGGAAGTGGTGGGTGAAGTAAAATCCCTGGCCTCCTACCAGGATTCCCATTGTGGAGTTTAATTTCCATATGAAAGGATCCTTTGTGCTCTGACTTCAAGTTTTGGGTGAACACACACTTTATGTCATTCTTAATATTAGCTGACATGTTCTTCATGTAGCTAACAGCTGCTGCATTAACAGAAACCTTGATTGAACTGTAAATGATCTTTATAGCTTTTTACTCCACAAGTTATAACTACTGCAGAAACTCCATAGGATGTGAGCACTTAATTTGCAATATCCTCTTTCACAGAAAATTCTAGAATAAAAAAGCCAGCAGCAGCTTTTGGCACACAAAGAGGGGATAAATGGCCTGCAAGTCAGAGGGTGAAATGGACTTTGAAGTCAAAGTTGGTCATCTTGAACCGTGTCGTATTGAATTCCCATTTTTATCCCTTTTCCTGAGAAGTAAGCATTGGAAAAGATATAAAGGTCTATTTCAGAACATCCTTATCGCTGCGGTGGTCAAAGTATTTACATATCTCGTAAAATAATATCAGAGATTTGATTTGAAATATATTATGCACATAATACACAATAAAGAGACTAGGCTTTGTTTGCATAATTAAACTTACTTAAAAGTTTTTTCTAGTAGTAATCATCATGGGCATATTTTCACAGAATACTTTTCAGCATTAGTTATAGTCAGATGATTCATTTCTTATAACTATGTTTTGGAATGTACATACTTTTTCTTCACTGAAGTAGTAAACAAGTTAAATTTCCCCCCTCCTACCCCACACACACCAAGGAAATTCTTGACCAGTTGCAGCTGCTTTTATTTCCCTGTAATTAACTTCTGTCAATTTCCCAAGTTAAGAGTAATCTTTGTACAGACTTTCATCAAAAGCTGGACAGGTTTCTTTCTTAACTGCACAGAGACTCAACAGGGTTTTTCTGTTTTTAAGCAACTCATGGAGGATATTAATGAGTGCAAAGCGTTTAACTGGTGTCATCAAACAAAGCGACCAGAAAGCAAGAAACAATAGAAATGACGAAAGGGAAACAGCCAAGGACAACACTTACTTAGACAAATGAGGAGGCTGAAAGTCACAGCCAGGAAACAGATGAGTAGGCAGAGAAAGAAACAAATGAGCAATAATACAAAACACACATGCCACAGAGGCATGTCTGAGATAAGGGAGGCCAGCTGTATATTTTGAAGACACAACAGGAGAAGAATTTAATACAAAACTTTGAAATAGCTTCAAAATGATTGCTGTAAGCACAAAGATCAGAAATAGATTATCATCATCATCATCATCAATAGCAAACATTTACGGAAGACACTGGTCGCTTGTGCTGGTTTGATTTTAAAATGCACTTCTCTCACTTTCTTCATCCAAAAAAATATGGTCTAGCCTTGCAAACAGCAGTGAATTGTATTCTAATTTAATATGCTTAGCAGGAAAGCAAGAGCAGTTCCTAACTCAGACTGAAACAGAGCAAAAGTGTAATTTCACAAGAAGTGACTATGTGTATTTGAAAGTACTTTCGTGAAACTCAAGGGGAAATGGACTCTCTATCATTAGAAGCATATAATTAACAACTGAATGAATCCTTGGCAGAGAAGTTGGAGGGGTTTAAAAATAATAATGATAATAATATTAATGATGGCTTCCATTTTCAAATTTCAAGCATTGTGATTATAGCAGCTGAGTTTTAAGTGTCTTACAATCTGGAGAGTCTAACATTGTATGTGACGAATATTTGTCACTCTTTTATAAATATCACCAAGTGACAAGCATTATGAGAGATCAGCTACATACATTTTATCGTTTACTATTTACAACACCGCTTCCAGGTAGATATTTTTTATTTCCATTTCCCTAAAGAAGAAAAAGAGGTTCAGAGAAAGAAAATTATTTAGGGGCACCTGGGTGGCTCAGTCAGATAAGCGTCTGCCTTCAGCTCAGGTCATAATCCCAGGGTCCTGGCACCAAGCCCCATGTCCCGGGGTCTCTGCTCCATAGGAGCCTGCTTCTTCCTCTCCCTCTGTCTGCTGCTCTGCCTACTTGTACTCTCTGTCAAATAAATAAATAAAATCTTTAAAGAAGAAAAGAAAGAAAAGTATTTGTCCAAGTACACACAATAGTCATTGTTAGAGCTGGCTGTTCTCTGAGCTCTCTAGGGTACAGTTAGCCATGGCACACTGTTGTGCCCTCCATGGGTCAGTGTTTGTCTTTTTAGCTTTTGTCATTACTCTTCATAATGATGAACCTTCAGAGTTTTGCAATGCTTTTAATTTCTTTACAACTTAATACCTTAGGATCATTAGTTCACATGGATGTCAGGAACTCGAGTTTACCTGTGCATATAACTTGCTAGAAATTCCCATTCAATTTACACAGTCTTCACACTTCTGCCTTCTTCCTTGAATTATTAGTATTCTGGCTAAATTTAATCACATCTTTTTTAATTGGCTGAGTTCTCCCAGCCACCCAATATGATTTTCTGGAAAGGATGTGTTTGTACAATTACTTTCTCACAGATTGGAATATTTACTTTTTACAGTTCCTTCAGTTAACATCTGTACATGAACATTATTGTTCCTTCCATATTCATTTTATTTCTATTGCTCTATTACTGAGAGAGAGAGGGGGAGAGAGAGAGAGAGAGAGAGAGAGAGAGAAATGCGGTGCAATATATGTGGGTTTTGGAAAATGACTTCAATCACTGCTATATACCAGGAAATTCTTTTTAAAGGTTTAACTTGATAGGATCAGAGGGTGCAAGTGAAATGATTACCTCATTTGGGATTATCTGGTGAGAACCGTGGACTATTTTGTAGCACCCTCTTATTCTGTAATCTTTAATGGCAAAGTCTTGTTTATCAAGAAGAACTCTGTGAGCAGCTGCAAACAATTTGCCTTTATTGATTTTACTGCTAAGTCTGACTGACTGCTTCACCCTGGCTCCAAACTGCCTTGTCAGGACCACGCCCCCGCTCTTGAGTGCTTCCTATCTATTGAGCTAGAAGTCATTCACCTCCTCTCCCATCTCAGTCAAAAGACCAGTGACCAGTTAATTATTCACTTCCTTTACCAGGAGACATCTTTGCCTGCAGTTGCAATGGGTAGAATGTTAACATTGTTTAGTCTTGAGGTTTTTAAAAAAAGTGTTTTAAGATTATTTATTTATTTATTTGTGACAGAGAGAGAGAAACAGACAGAGAGAGAGAATGTGCGCACACACACACACACACACACTCACAAGCCGGGGGAGGGGCACAGGGAGGGAGAGGCAGATGCAGGGCTTTATGTGGGGCTCAGTCCCAGGACCGTGAGATCATGACCTGAGCCGAAGTCTGACACTTAACCCACTTGAGCCACCCAGGCACCCCTAGTCTTGGGTTTTAACATAAAATGACCTGAATTCTTTTTTTTTTTTTTTTAATTTAAATTCAAGCTAGTTAACATAAAATGACCTGAATTCTTAAGACTGTGAAGGAGAGAGAAAGGAAGGTATGTGGAAGTAGAAATTACAGATTAAAACATTTCCAGAGAAATATTAACCAGTTTCAATGTATGAATATTATTTATGCCTGATTCTAAAGCAGATGAACACACTGGAAAAGTTTTGAGGCAGTCAGAGAAATTTGAACAGTGACTACATATTTGACAACATTAAGAAATTGTTGCAGTGTTTCAGCCATGAGAATGGTATTTAGAAAATGTCATTTTTTTTAAGAGTCCTAATCTCTTAGAGATATTTCTGAAATATTTGTGGATTAAATGATAGGATGACTGAAATTTATTTTCTAATAATCTACTCCTAGGAAGAGAAAAGATAGGGGGTTGGATATAAAACCACAAAGTCGTTTATTACATTTTCTCTATCTTTGAATGTTCTTTAAACTTTCAACAATAAAAAGCTACTAAAATACAAATCCAGTAGATTTGCAGTCTATTTAGTAACAATATAAAAATACTAATGATAACTGCTGACATTGTTGAACATTAAGCATGTGCTATACTAAGGTGTTTGCATACATTATGTTGTTTAATCCTAAAACAGCCCTGTGAGGTTTATATCAATATCCTCATTTTACAAATGATGAAATTTATAGTTTAAATACTTTAAAATGAGTTTCCCAGAGTTACTTACTTGACAAGTGGCAGAACCAGAGTTCTCTTCTGCTTTCTCTCAATTCTACATTTATGGTACGTAGTCTTTCATACTGTTTAGATCCCTCCTTTATTTTACTTCTACTTTATAATGAATACTAATAGATATTTTCAAGGAGACACTTTATGAACCGCTTTTCTGCTAGCATACCTTGGTCAGTAATTGAGGTTTCATTTTCAAAATGTATAGAGTTCACATCTCCAGTTTGCTTGTTTTCAGTTTTTCATAGTTACTAAAGATGTTTTGTATTATAGTTCACAACTGAAGAGTTTTCATAAATTGTGCCATTTCTTATAAATGATTACCTTTTCTGATGTGAACTGATCAGATTGTGTCCAGTTGATAATTCCTTAGCATTTTTTATTAAAGAAAAACAACTCAGCAAAACAAATCACATTGATTGACTATTGAGTTGCTTTTGTAATAGAAACTTTAACTTTGTTTATTTACAGAAGTCATCAAACTCTTCTGAGTCTTAGTTTTCTCATCAAAGCAAGAAGGAAATTGGCTTTTAAAAGACCCCATGCATAATGATGATCCTTGGGAAAAAATATCTCCCTGATGTTCCTAAGACTTTCTAAATACACTGACACACCAAGAATTTCACACTTGCTATTTCTTTTGTCTGAGATGTTCATACCTCAGAATTCTATATAATCCATATATTTGCATCTCTTTTTTCCTTCAAGTTTCTGTTCAGACATTCTGTTATCAGAGAGGACATATTTGAATACTCTATAAAAATAGTACATATTTTCCCCATCTCCTTCTGTTGTTTTATTTTTGTTTTAGCACTAGCACTTGTCAAAGCAAAAATTGCATTGAACGTTGTTGAACTGGCAAGAAAGACTTGTTTTTAAACGCTATTGCTATAGTGGAGAAGCCAGAGTTCAGGCTGACGTCAGTGCCTCTGAAACGAAAGGCAGGGGGGTTATTAAGCCTGAAGTAAGGGTGCAGGCTTGGTCATCTGTGTTGGCTAATTGGCTTTACCCAGAGGAAAGGTAGACTTTCTCATATCTTCACAACATGAGGTAGTTTTACAACTTGGAGCAAGATGCCCTCCAAAGTGAGGCTCCTACCTTCCCACAGAAACTGGGAGAGAGAAGTTCTACCTTTCTTGATGTTTACATTTTTAAACTTAGCTCCCAAGTCTCTGAGAAAGAGATTCTGAGTTGTAAAGTTGACCTGAGACTTTTTTTAAAAAAGATTTACATCTCAAAGAAGCTGAAGAAAAAATTTGCAAATGTTCTAAAGTAATGTTCTAAGCAAAGGGAGATGGGGATGCATAGTCTGGCAGGATGAAAGCAGAAACCTGCCTAAAATTTAGTCAAGCTGAGTGAACTTTCTTGGTCAACCCTCACATTGAGAAGTCCAAAGAAAGACTCTGTGAACTTTCTCTCTACAGTTTACATCTTCAGTAAGCATGTACTACAAAAATACTATAGCCCTTTGCAACGTATTTTAGAGCCAGGAGAGATTCTGGTATTTCCTTATTATTGTTCTCACTTCTACATAAAAATCCAAATTTTGGATATTCTCAAAAAGTCATATGCATTAAGCTCTTATAACACTAAGGGCTGAAATGACTCAATATTTGAAAAATCTTCTCTCTATATTATGAAGCAATTGTAATAGGTTACCAGATACAGAGTGAAAAGGAGCATTCTTTGTTCCCAAGTAGTGAAAAGTTTTAACTCAAGTCTGAGATGTACTTTCCCTAAAAGGAACCATTCCCATCAGATTGTTCATATTTTAGCTTTTGTGCTTTTGTCATTTTTTTTAATTGCTCTTAAAATTTTGTTGTAGATTTTATTCACTTTCAGGTAGTTCTTTCCTGTAGGTAACTGGGTGGTTTGGTTTTTGTTTGTTTGGTTTTGTTTTTTTCTGTTTAAAAACACTTCTTTTTACTGTATTCACACCAAGGTTTTTCATACTATGGATACCATATAGTTGATAGTCTTATTTTTCTATCCAATTGCCCAATTGGTTTTATTATTCATAACCATCAACAAACCAGAATTATGTGTTAGATTTTGCATTTATTTAGAAAAATCTTTGCTAGCAAAGCATGCTTTTTTTTGGATCATTATGTCTTTCAAAGAATAAACCCCAATAATACAGGAGGGTAAGCTGATTTATAAACATTCACTACATTCTACAGAAGGAGTTAGTTGTCTTTTCATGTTATTTTTTTTTAATTCTCACAAGAACCTTCAATAGTCAGATGCTCAAGACACCTAGCTGTAACTGTTAGATATAGAAATGAAACCTTTTCACTAAACCTACTGTTTTCTCTATGACCCATTGCCTGTTAGTCATGCTTTTTATAACATTTATTGACTTTAGTGTAGTTGCCTATATTACTCAAGTATTATAAATGATTGTATGACCCAGACTGCAGAAAATATTTTATATGTATATAATTATACCTCTGGGAAGTGTTAGAAAATAGAAACCTTAAATAATGGTTAAAGTGTATTGATTAGAGAAGTAAACACATTGATTATCCCCATAAGGTATATATAATCTAATTAGGAGAATATGCTAACCAGCTATATAATATGTTAGTTAAGTATTGAACAGAAAGAAATTGTATGAATATATTTTTTGTGAAATATTCTAGTATATTGATTTGTAATAGGCCCTTTTTGCCTAGTCACAGATTTCGTACAAGCTGTGGAGACGTACCTTTACCCAGTTCGTGATAATGACCTTTACCTTTCCCATGTGAAAGAAGATGTTTCCATCTATGACCAAGTCATATCAAAGGGATTAGTGGAAGTTCAAGTTTTGATCAAGAATTATAGATAGAAAAGAGGGAATGATTTTCCTTTGGTGAATCCTAGCTGGAGAGAACACAGATAAAGAGAACTTGTAAGAGACAAAAGAGGTGAAAATTATTATGACATGCTCTTTGAGATTATGAGCATGATGTTACCCAAAGAACTTGACATTTTAGAAGTCTTGTAATTAGAAATGTAGATATTCCAGCACATATTTTCTGACTCCACACTATGATTTTGAAGTGTGTGTTGAGCTTTAAGGGTCACCAATGCTTGGGCTTGAAGCCTAGACATTAACCTAAGTGAATACCTGCCACCTGCAAAACTAAAACTAGCCCCCAGCTGAGTAGAATGCATAAGACAATGATTTCTATGCTATTTAAGATTTCTCTGTGAGAACTGCAATGTGCTGTGAACCTGAGAACTTGCTATGGAAGTGTGACACAATGAGGGTGACAATGAAAAAAAAGACAGATATTTTCAAGAAACAATGGCAAGGATACTGCAATATATTAAGAATGTCTGCACCTCATCTTACAATAAGGATGTGTATTAGGTGAGGTCTAATAATAAGCAACAGGCTGTATTATAATTTAAGGAAAAACAAATCGAATGCTATTAGAATATGGTAGATAGAGATTTTAAGCTAATTTATGACAATTTGACTTTTTTAAAAATAGTTATCAATCATTCGCTGTTATGATTAAGAGTAGATGAGAGATCTAGGAATGCCAAAACATATTTCCCACCAAATGAAAGTCTCATGTTAGGTCACACCTACAAAAACACTTCTGCCACTTAGGCACAAAACAGGCATACAACCCTGTTTCATAAAATTGGTGAAGTTGAAGGAAAGTCTTTTAGGTCCTCCAACATCTGTACCTCACACAAAGGTTCATTGGAAGCAGATATAATGATATTCTAGCTGTAACACCAGCTGTCTACTTAGTGAGAATCAGGGGACTAATCCACTGTATTTGTCAGAGCATGGGACAGAACCAAAGTTTTAGAGTGGGGCCCAGAGTGCTACTCTAGAGAGTGTCAGTTGACTGTGCTCCCCAGATTCTCAGATGACAATCGTCCAGTTATAGCAGTGTCTGTAAAATATGTCTAGCTAATTTACAAATGTGAATGCTGCTTATTTTATTAATGAAAAGCTATTTCTAGCATTTATGCTAATTAATGAGCTCCTCAGGAAGATAAAGTTAGGGTCAGTTGAAGCAGTTGTAGTGGTGGTTTCTAGAGTATGGATGCCTAATTAATGTTTCTCAAATGTTAACTAACTATCCCTTGAGTGTTGATGCTACCCTAGAATACTTCGAAATAAACCAACCTCCCCTGAGACATGTAGATTAAAGTACATATACACGACACATAAATAGCAAATTGTGTTGAAAATTTTTAAATTAATTATAGGCAATCTAATGGGTAGTGTATACGTTAGAGCATTAAAGTAGGTAGTTCACTTGGAGTCATGAGTAATGAAGCAGGAATTCTACTGCCAGAGCTATGACCCTCTCATTTCCCCTGTGAGGTTGTGAGGTCTGTTCGCATTATTTCATCCAACGAGGGTGTCAGTACCGGAAGGGGTTGTTCATGGCCATATATTACAAAAGCAGACAAGGCCACCGCTCTGTTAACGTTGGCTGTGGAAGAGACCAGATAATAAGTCAAATCAGTGTTTAGTCAAATTTCTGGTGTCAAGTGGTTTTCCCCCAATATTTCTTATTCAAACGCAAGATCTATAGATCCTGACATTTTCTGTCTCTGCCTCTGGACTATAAGGGAAAAAGGAGAACATCATCATTATAATATTTTCCTGGATGGTACTATAAATACACTGTATGAAATAGGCATTTGACAGTGGTAATGAAAGTAAGGTAAAGAATATCTGCAACATCGAAAGAAAACATGATAATTGGAAGAAGTTTAGAATTGCAGGGAGACCTTTATTTTTTAAGTCAAGAGACCTGGGTTCCAATCCCAGATTTGCCATATGTTCACTGCACAAACTTGGACAAGTTGTTCAACACCATGGAGGTATTTTGTCCATAAAATGCAGACAGTGCTATCTTCTCATATATCACAGAGAGACTATTAAATAAGACAACATATACCTAACAAAACAAAGGGCCCAGGATAGCAACACACAATGTTAGTTTTTGTTGCTGTTGTTGGTGTTAGTAACACTAGTCATAGAGGTGTTCACTTCATCAGTCTGATCTCTACTTTCGTTAGTGGTGGAGTATAAATACAAATTAATTATTCTAAATCATTTTAGTACTGCCTGAGTAATCCAAGATTTCTGCCAGTTACATATCTGTATCTCCAGATTTTTTCATTTAAAATTCTGAAAAATGATTAAGTGATTTTTCCACGGCTCCTTTGCTAATAAAACTCATTATAATAGTGAAGAATTGGGGATGGAGAATTAAACCAAGGTGACAGGATGGGGTGTCTGGGTGGTTCAGTTGGCTAAGTGTCTGTCTTCATCTCAGGTCATTATCTCGGGGTCCTGGGATGGAGCCCTGTGCTGGGCTCCCTGTTCAGTGGGGAATCTGCTTCTCCCTCTCCCTTCCCCTCTGCCCCTCTCCCCCACTCATGCTCTCTCTCTCTCTCAAATAAATGAATAAAATATTTTTTAAAAATTTAAAAATAAAAAATAAATCAAGGTAACAAGAAAATAATAGTAATCATTATTATGGATCATAGAATTATAATACCTTTTTCTCTCAAAAGAAAAAAATGTTGACTTAAAAAGAATCTGGTCCTCATACGGTGCTATCAAGTGTGTTATTCATTGTTATTGCATTATCTTTATTTTTTGGCTGACTTTGAACCAGGATAGATTGTTACATGTAGGTATTTTCAGTTGTCCAAAAATTGGATCAAAGAAACTGCACTACCAGACAGACTCCAGTAAAGAAAACAAAAATATGCTGCTGGTTCACCTGTATTAAATGATGCTTAGCATCACTAGTAAATCATTGTGGATAGAAAAGATGGTAAGAAGTGAAATATAAGTGCCTATTAGAGTAAAATGAATAGAGTGGTGCAATGAAAAATTACAAAAATCGGGAACTGTTTAAATGTCATTCTGCCTTAGCCATAGACAGTAGACTGGAGGAATTCTAATGGTCCATTCAAACATTCTGCTTCCTGAGTTAAAAGTGAAGGAAACACAGCCAACTGTACAACATTTATATGATTTCCTGGGTATCCTTCCAAATTAATCTATTTGTTGAGAGATATCAGGAGAGAGAGGTAGACAGCCAAATTATATGGGAATTTGTGATGTATATTATACCAAAGATATTATAATATACCATTCACATCATGCCAATATAATATAATATAATAATATATAATATACCAAAGATACATCGTGTTGTTAAAATTCAGGTTTGAAAAGATAGCTAGAGGGACACCTGGGCAGCTCAGTCAGTTAAGCGTCTGCTTTTGGCTCAGGTCATGATTCCAGGGTCCTGCGATCCACTCCTGCATTGGGCTTCTTGCTCAGCAGGGAGCCTGCTTCTCCCTCTGCCTACTGCTCCCCCTGCTTGTGCTCTCTCTCTCTGCCAAATAAATAAATAAAATCTTTAAAAAAAAAAAAGGAAGAAGGAAAAGATAGCTAGAAGTTATTTCTTCTTATTATGAAAGTATACAATCAAACTTTGTGGTCTCCCTCTGATTTTAGAGAAGTGATTTTGCCACATTGAGGAAAGACGGGCCTTTAAGCTGAGGGAGGCATGTCAGAATCACCTGAAGGATTCTTCCCAGTTATAAACTATCACCCATTACATCCTAATATGTCTAGCTTAACATATTAATCAGTGAAAATGATTGTTTTGTGAGCCTTGGTGGTATATGGTATGCCTGAGACAAGTTGGATCAAGAGCAGCAACAAAAATGTGATAATAGTGACTGAATAACTCAATTCCCATAATCATGACCAAAAATTTTCAAGATATTATGATTTAGTTTTGTTTATTATCTGATTTTAAAAAGAAATTCTCTTTATCACAATAATTGTCCATAAGCAAACATCACTTAACATTTTTCTAAATTTAAATCTATTCTTCAATCTCCTGGTTAACTCAAGCAATTCAACTATGAAGATGCCAAAGATGATAAGTGAGAAATTGAAGACTCTAAGGAATTAATGTAGAAAACTCTGAAAAACCTTGAGTAAATGCAAGGGCCCTGAATTGGGGATCTTACAGAGCCAAGCAACTTTTCATGTGGTGTTTCAGCTTGGTTGTGATAGGAACCGATAACTTTTTTAGGTAGAGTTTACAACCCCAAGTTATCTCCCCATTTCCATATGCTGAGGGACAGAGAGATGATTAGAATCTAGGGAGCAGTGAGTGAGGGGATGGAATTTTCCTTGAGGGAAACTTGTAGGAATGGACAAGACACATTTGTGATAAAAATGTCTTTCTACTTTTAGGTGAGTTTCATCACTGTGATGGTTAATTTTATGCATTAGCTTGGCTAGATTGTACTACCTAGTTATTTAATCCAATCCCAATCTAGGGGTTACTGTAAAGGCATTCTATAGATGTGATTAACATTTACCATTAGTTGACTTTAAGTAAAGGAAATTATCCATTATGAAATGTGACAAAAAATTAATTAAGAATTCACTCAAGAAATTAGGAAAAGAAAATTAACATTAAGGACAAAAGGAATTGATATAGTAAATGGCAAAAATTAAAAAAAAAAAATTGAGGAAAGCCAAATGTTAGAACTCATAGATAATTTCAAGGGAAGTCTCTGAAAAAATATAACAATAAAAAACATTACTAACCATCTAATCAATAGCAAACAAATATTTTTAAAAAGACAAACATTCAAGTTTGGAAATGAAATTGACAAATAACCACAAATACAAAGAAAACTGAATGAATGCAAAGATAATTCTGTATTTAATTCAATTCCAAAAGAGCTGAAAACGTGAATTTGGAAGGGACAGGGTTTATTAAAAAGTAGTTATTATAGCTATGGATAAGAAATTTGATAAAACACCCGTTTGTCTACCTCTCCACCACAAGAATTTATGTCCCTTAATCCCACCAAACAAAACAAAACAAAACAAAACAAAACAAAAAAACACCCTGAAATAGAAATCTTCACAATGGATTTATATCATACATTGAAAGAACAGATAAATCCAAGTATATTTAAAGTTCCAGAGTATAAAAAATAAGAAACACCTTTAAATTTTTTTATATGAAGCAAGTTGAACACTATGTGCGCACTCCAAAACATGCAAACGTAATGTAGCATGCAGTGAAGAAACCAAAACAATTTAATTGCACTTATGAAAAAGCTTTAAATAGCCTATTAGAAAATAGAATTCAACGATACATTAAAAGAATTAAAGAACAAGAAGAATTATCCTAGATATTCAGAGATACTTCAATATCAGGAAGTCTGAATAATTAAAAAGAGAAAAGTCACATAAGTAATCAATAGCTTATGCAATGCTAATAATGTCAATGCCTAAAAAGATATATCACAAAATGTATAACTAGTTAAAAATAATAGAGGGCTACTTCTATTAGGTCAGGAACAGAAAAAGATGTGCGGGTATCTCTTAAAATTTCTCTGTGAATATAAGTCAATGAAATATCATGAAATATAAAAATGAGTCAAAAATTTTTTTAAAGATTCAAAGTAATCACTTTTGGGTGATCAGAGTCTATACATGAGAAAGCCAAAATAATCTAAATATTACTACATTTGTTATTGTTTAAAGTTATTGAAGCTAATATATTTTAAATCCAATAAGGTGTGAAGTTACAAAATTAATATAAATTAATCAATAGTAATAAGAGTAATAGCTAACACATAATGCGTGTTTACCATGAGCTCTTCACCGTTAAAAGATTTTTTACATGTATGAAATTTGATCCTGAGAATGACCTTAAAATTATGCTCATTAAAAGATGAGGAGATAAAAAATCAAACATTATTAATACAGTTGATAAGAATGTTCAGGATTTATGAGAGAAAAAAATGAAAATACAGTGTTTCCAATCAAAGTCTCAGGACAATTGTCTAGATATTTGGAAAAAATAAAATAAAACTGTATTTCTATTTGTGTCACTAAAATAAATTCTGCGTAAAAAAAAATAGAAAAAAAGAAGCACGTTTGGTCTATCATCAGGAGTAGCCATCAGCATAGTTTTTTAAAGAAACATGAAGTAGAATCAAACTTTTAAAATAAGACACAAGCAGCCAGAAGCAATAAAGAATAAGATTGATGATAAATTTGAGTGTTATAATTTAAAAGTTTCTACAGGGCAAATAGTTTTAAGCCACATCAAAAGATGAACAGGGAAAGATGTATGCAGCACAAATGATGGACAAAAGCCAGATTTCCTTATTATAAAGGACTATTTACAAATCAATAAAAGAAGTGACAAAAGTGATCAAAATGCAAGAGAAAAACAGGCACAGCATGAAGATGCAGTTCACTGTAATAAATAAATTCAAAGATAAATGGCTTTTAAACGTATGAAAACATAATCTTGTGTGTAATTAAATGCAAATTAAACAAATAATGAGATGCCATTTTTCACTTTCCACATTGGCACAGATCAAAAATATGTGATAATATTGGGTAGGTGAGGGTATGAGGAAACAAGCCATTTCAAACACTGCAAGAATAGAAATAGGTGAAAACTCTGGGAAAGCAATACGGATTCGAAAATTCAAACACACACACACACACAGAGACACAGACACACACACACTTACCTGGGAATTACATTTCTAAAGAATGTATTTTGCAGGCGTGTATGTAAAGATGCATATATGCATATGTAAACTATAGCATTGTCTTTGATAGTAAAATACTGGAAAAAAATAAACTTCAGCAGTAACAGATTGGTTTAATAGTTAGGGGCATACGTTGAAAGAATATGCAGTTATTAGAAAGAGGCAATAGATTTACATATATATTGAAAAATGATCTTGAAGATATATTTTTATATATGATGATGGGTTATACATCTGGAAAAAGGGAGCATATCTCCTTGTATATGCTATGCTTCTACGAGTGTACGATAAGGATATGTGTACACACATGCCAACACTCATATATGCATATTTATATTGCTTGTATGAGCATTGTTATATTCTGAGAGGGTGCATAATAAATGAATCAATGTTAGTGGTTACCTTTGAGAATGGGACCTAGAGTGCTGATGGGCAGGGGTAGGAGAGGTATTGTCCTTTTGCAGTATTCCATTTTGCATTATTTAGTTCTTTATCATGTTTTTACTATTTCGCCATGAATTTCATTACTATTTCAATAAAAAAAAATGTAAGTAAAGGATAGTGAGCAATTTTGAGCAGAAATTGGAGGGTGGAAAACACTGCAATTTATGAACCAATCTCACTGTCCTTTTTGGTAGTGAATATTAAACCTTTCTCCATGGCTTTGATAAGAGAAGTTTTAAATCTTTTGCTTTCTCAGAGAAATGATGTTTTAGAGCAAAGATATCATGGGCTTTGAAGTGCAACACTTAGTGTACAAATCACAGTTCTGTAGAAATTGTGTGATTTCAGAAAATAGTATTTAACTCCCATTCTCACTGCGTCCTGTTTGGTTATCTAAAATAAGGTCCTAATTTCTTTAAAAATGTATACGTGAAATGAAATGAATTAAGCTCTGTAAAGTTCTTAGTACCCTGTGAAATTTTGAACCATTCTCCAAAGTTCTTGGATATCAACAATCCTTGAATCACATGAAAATCCCTTTCTTTGCTTTGCTGTTCACATCTTTTTCTTTCTCTAACATGGTGTTAATAGAACAAACAATATAGGCTTTTTACTGGGTTCAATCAACCCAGAAAAGAGTTAATCCTACTTCCCTAAACTGTGGTCAGCTACTATAGTCCTGGTGTTTCCTTCCGTGGACACAGGGAAAAAGAAAACAACAACAAAAAAACACGTCTAAATAGGCCAATGTTTGTCAATATAATTTCATTTTTCATGCCAAACGTTGGAAAGATCGTTCTTTTCACGAAAGCCTCTTTAGTCACTTATCTTTTTAAACAATAGCTTGCTTTATTTTACTTTGCTGGGGAAAAAAAAAAAAAATGCCTGAGTTAACCCATTATCTGCTGACACTTCTTTGCTATTTTAGGAACTGGCCTCTGAACAAATAAAGCTAAATTTAACTGGAAGGCACGATGTTGGAAAGGTAGCAAATGCATAGCAGGGTGGAATTAGATCATGTAAAGGAGCCACAGCTAACTTTTGGAACAAAACCCCAGCAACCAATTGTTATGTCATTACTAAGAGCATTGAGGTGATATTTAGTATCTGGATACACAAAGAGGACTTAGCAATTTTAAACATGAAAAAAACCCAATGTGATTCTACATTTTAATATAAGTGCATGAAATGATGCTGTCTCTACAGGTGGCATTAAAAGATATTTTAGCAAGACCCATTGAGATAGGTTCTCTGATCCCTGAGCACTCCAAACAATACCATTGCAAATAAGGGCATTGACTGGCTGTTTATAAAGTGGAGAATAGGGTAGATAGTAGTAAAATAATGACAGGTGATGGATGACACGAGTATACATGATTGAAGTCTGTGGAAATCTCTCATCCTCACCTGTAGTATTTCACAAACTTTAATGGACTCGAGTATTATTGAGCAGATTGACACAAATCAAATTTCTGAACCCTAGCCCCCGAGTTTTACATTCAGGCTGCTAATTTGCTAATTTCTTTTGTTGCTAATTAGGATACAGATTGCTCCCAGGCCATATTTTAAGAAACATTATTCTGAATGGGTACTTTCACAATTTCTAAGTATTTATTCATTTTACTTATAATGTGTGTGTGTGTGTGTGTGTGTGCGCGCGCACACGCGTGCATGTGTGTGACGGACTTTCATTGAGTAACTGTAATTGAAAACATTATGCTGGGTTATAGAATTACAAGCAGTAATAGAGTTCCTGTCCCCAGAGAGTTTCTATCCAAGGAAAGAGCTAAGCATATACACGAGAAAGTACAAAACAGAGACAACAGTAAGCATGGTAAAGCACAAGACCAGTAAGAGAAGTATTTGGGAGGAGAACAACTGCAGATGGGGTCACCAGTAAAAAGAACTTAAACTTGAACTGGTATTTAAGAAAGGTTCAAATTACACCAGGTGTAGATGAAGAGCTAAAACCATTCCAGAAAAAATGGCATTGCAAAAACATACAGGCCAAAAGAAGCCCATTGTGTTTTGTGTTTGTGCTTGTCTCTAGCCCTGCCTGGATGACTGTCTGCTACTGTTGTGTGTGTGGGATGGACTTCTCATTTCAAACCCTGCCCTGCCTTAAAGTTGATTACTGTCTCTCTAGGTGGGTGTCTCATTACTGGCTTTGGGGTACATTTCTATTTCTAAAGGTCTTCAGTTGTATCAGTCTACTTAATATTCATGTTTGATGTGTTTTTAAACCCCAGGGCCAGGATCATGAATGTGATCCAGAACAAAAGCATTTGAAAAAGAAGGAGATGAAGAAATACAATCTAATTCTTGTTAGCTACAATTGCTAACCTGATCATTTTATTTTATTTTTTTAAAGATTTCTTTCTTTCTTTTAGAGAGAGAGCAAGGGGGAGGGTGGAAGGAGAGGGAGAGAGAAACTCAAGCATACTCCCCACTGAGTGCAGAGCCCAACTTGGGGCTTGATCTCATGACCCTGATATCAGACCTGAGCTGAAACCAAGAGTTGGACACCTAACAGACTATGCCACCCAGGTGCCTCTATTATAAATTATAACCAGGGTGTCATGTGGCAGGCTATGGATCTATTGAGTATATGTGTGTTAACAAACTACATAAAAAATTTATTCTTAAATTTATTTAAATTATTTTACATTTCCTACTATTTTATGTAAATTAGCATTTGAATAGAATCATTTCTATCTATTATTTTTTGTTTCTGCAGCTATGTGGATTTAATAGTTATCCTCATTTTCTCATTGACTTCTTTTTCTGTGAACTTACTTAGAAAGTTCATTTGACTAACAAATGATGTCAGGCTTCACCATCAGTCCAGCTCATATTTTCAGCCTACACTTTGGTGACATGGGCACCTGTTCATTGCATGAGTCACTGCCTTTACATTTTCTTTTCACTGCATATGCTATGTTGTGGAGAAACATAATAATCCATTTAAACACATCAGCAAGACTATTTAGGCTGTTTCAGTGTTATCTTCTCCTTTGCAGTGACCTGCACGTGTCTTTTCATTCTGGATGCTCTCCACATTTCAAGTAGGGAAAAGAAAATGCATTTTATGGTGGCCAAACCAAGAGCTTTTCTGAATAGGTTGGTTCTGAATTTTGAGCTAAGTATGGAACTCCATCGGTTCATTTATGTTTATTCATATAGTATCATGTAAAGCTCATATTGGAAATGCAGAGGTTTGCTGAGTAGTAATAGCTGTAGGAAAATCAAGCTAAACAACATAAATTATATTTCCTGTAAATTATGTGTAGGTTTGAAATTAAGTTAAAATAACCTATTGAAACAATAGTAGTAAGTTATAGAGAAACTCTCTTTTAGAGAAAAGGCTCTTTTCCTAATCTAAAATGTTTCCAAGTTTCTTCCAAGAAAATTCCAGTATTAATTCTAACTTTTCTTTGAGAAGAAAAGTGACTTCATATAATTTACTCTTGTATTCCACTGGTGCGTCCACATTTTTAGTGCTGAAATTCCCTTTTCTGTACTACTTCACTATATTTCCCTATTACAGATTTCATTTTTAGATGTCTGAATATCTAGTTTGCAAGTAGATTGTATGGAGTCTCAATATTCAATTTATATGTAATAATAGCACCATTTGTATCAAATGCCATTTTATTTTGTGGACTTTTTTCTTTTCTTCATTTTTGACAGACACAATGAAAATCAATTCCATTTCAGAGGTCTGGTCATTCTGAAGTATATCTTTTTTATTTTTATAATGTCATACACCTGCTCAATGCTCTAAATATTCTAGATTTTAGACATTTGCCTTAAGTCAGATATTAGATGGTAGTCTGCTGCTGTCATAATCTTGGACTCTAATTTTAAGCTCTTTGATTTTCTAGCTTTTTTAAAATTTAAACTATAAACCTCCCTTTTCTTTGTTTATTATTATGTTGATTTATACTCATAGATATGCTGCAACATTTTACCATTTAGTATTTTTTTTTCTATTTTGAGGAATCATTCACCACCCAAACATCGAAGCAATAAGCATTTTTGAACACCTTCTATATGCAGAGTATAATCTGTCTGTGTTGATTGGTTGGACATACAGGGAGGATACAGTCTACAAATTGAATCGGATTGGCCCCGTCTCTCGGAAATGTAGATTGTCATTATTGATAGTATTATGTCCTTCCTATTTATTTAGTATTATTCCTTTATCCTGAGTCAGTTTAAATAACCTAAAATTGAAACCCCTCTTCTGACATTATCATGTATAGTGTATAGACAGACGCTTTGCAGGAAGGTTTTAAAGAGAATAGGAAGAGCTGACTTTTGGAGGAAGTTCTACAACTCCCTCCTTAGGCATTCCGTATCTCCTGAGAAGGAAGTTATGACAAAAGAGCATGAAGTTGTTTGAAATTCTCAATTAGGTTTGCCTCATTCATTGTAAGGGAGTGTGAAACCTTAGCCAGAGAAATATGTCTAAATTCAAAAAATCAGTATGACGCGTACTGCAAGGCGTAACGAGAAGGATGGACATAGAATCAGGGATCTCTACACATGAATCAGGCTCCAGTATCAGGCATTTCTAACAGATAGCAGAATATTTCTAATACCTTTCTCAAAGCTGATGAAAAATATGGAAACTACGCCCACTAAAGAGGATGGTAGTCATTAAACTGACTTAAATGAGGTAGAAAAGTGAATCTACATTTATATTTTATAAATAACATATTTCAGAAAATCCAACTCTGGAAGTCTTTACATTTAGGCTGAAGGGAAGATGTGCTGATTTAATTCAATATCTACCTTTTAGAACTGTCTAAAGAGAAAATGATAAAACCACACTCTGGCATTTTAACTTACAGTGACAAAATATATAAACTAACTGAAAGCAAAGTTCTTATTCTTTTCCTCCTTCTAGCCTATCAAAGTGGTCAAAAGAGCATAGTGCAACATCAATCAATGTGAAAACAAGAAACCTTTGTATGAAAGTTTATAACTTAGGTGTTTTGCATATAATCTTTTGGTTTATCAAAAAATAAAACCCTCTGTAAGACAATGAGGGGTCCGGATTATTCTCACTTTAAAGATTAAAAAAAAAGAATTATGATAAATTACATAACGACTAAAATTAGAGGCCAGTAATGAGTAAAATCAGAATTCACTTTAAACCTTCAGAGATCATCACATCACCCTACTTTGTCTAGAAAAATAGAAAAATGAGATTTCTTAAAACCCCTTGATTAAATGGTTTAGGTACATAGATTCCTGTCTTTGTATAGCCTCATTAGAATTAATCAAGTATCATTTCACCATATCCTTGTTATGGGAAATAGTTGTCTCATGGGTTAACACTGAGAACTTGTGTGAAAAAGGGATGTCTCCTTTATACTTTATATAATAATAAATCAGCTGTCTCTGGGGTTTGTAAAATTTGAAATGTAGTGCTCCCAATATGACAAGGTTTTATCTAGTGAGGAAAGAGAGCATCTGTAATTTTCTGAAGTGTTTATTCTTCAATCTCTAAATATTGCCAGTTAGAATTGCCAGTGAGAAAAAGGGAATTTCTGGCTTTTTATTGGCATACCTTGTGTGTTCTAGGCCAGTGTGCATTTTTGTCGCTGTTACTGTTGTCACTGATAATGAGTGAATACATGAATGGAGGGTTGGCTTTTGTTGAGAAGAGTGAGAATCAACAACCTCAAATCTTGTGACTCTACTTTGTAAAGGCTAGTCTGCCTTTTGCCTCTCCTCTCTGAGTAAGCATGATTTTTGAATTCTTGGCCATTTTCTAAATGAGGATTTCACTTATTTATATCTATTGCTAGAGATACAGTAGCCATAGCTCAGCAAATTGCTAGACTAGACAAGGTATGATCTTTCTTGGCTCAAATTAATGGATGGTTTGACTCAAGCCATCACTACTGTGACCTTAGTGACCACTTCAACAAACCTCTGGAGGACAGAGCTTCCATTTTCCTTCAGAAATTTCCTTGGCCAGAGCAACTGCTTGCATTCAAAATAGTATGTCCTATTAATTGGATGTTTCTCAAAGGTTCCCTCTATTATGGAAAGAGTGAGATTCCTCTTACTGGTAGGTTATTGGTTCTCAACTGCATTTGCATAAACAGGGCTGGCTCTAAAAAATATCTAACAAGCCTTTGGATAAAGCCATGTGAATGTTTTCTAGATTCTCTTTGCTGACTTAGAAACAACATACTATCCAATTAAAGAAGGGTGCAAATCATGGCCCATAGACAAATGGCCCATCTCAGGTGGCACATAGTTTGCTCAAACTTTATTATTGAGAAAGAAAAACCCAAGAGAACAAGAGACCATGGGGTGAACTACTCAGTAATCTTGTCATGCACCTTCTGCCGCACATTCATTAGAGCACCAGATTTTTTAAAGCCGAGCACATAGATTGCTACTCACTGGTAGATATTGGTTGGTGAATGAGAATCGTCGCAGTGTCTGACTGAAGTGGTTTAAACAATTAGAAACTCAAGTGACCTAAACTATTATGGATGAAGCAGAAGTTAGTGGAGTCAACCACATGCTCACGATCATTTGTATCTTTTTCACTTTATGGTATCAGAGCCTTGGAAATAATTTGGTGAGAGTGCTGAATTCTGCAGAGGAGATGTTGTAACCTCTGAAATTAAAAATGGCTGTGCAATGTCTCCTGCAGTATTTAGGGCAAATTTGTGTTTAGAATGCTGATCATAAAATGATTTTGTGGTATTTTCTTCATCTCTAAGAGCTCCTTGTAGTACCAGATAGTATCATCTGATGGGCAATTTGTCTGTATGCTCTGTTATTTTTTCCCTTTGTTTTCCGTAACTTTGGGAGTTATAAATAAGAAATGAAAACAAGAATTTATATCATTCAAGGACTCCCCCAACTTGCTGGTGATCTCAGTGGTTCCACATCACTGCTCTTTCTTTTCTTTCTTCTCAGTTGAGCAAAAATTCTTAATGCCATGAATTGCATGAAATTATACATATATATATATATATATATATCTCGCGCGCATGCGTGTGTGTGTGTATATATATCTGATATAAACATTTGTATTGCCACCCCCCAACTGAACCCAAATTATATCAGTTGTCCACTAGTGTAGACAAAACTAAAGATGATATTCAAGTATTTAATAATTGGTATAGCAAAACAATCATAATGGTTATCTGCGAACAATAAGCAGTATGGCTTTCCTGGTGTGTAACAGCTAACCACCAGCCTAGGACACAACCAAGAAACAATTAAATTTAAGGAATTTGTAAACAATGTTATGTAAGTAATTAATGATATTTATGTAGCATCACTAAAACATTGATTAACATTAGATCGGGTATACAAAGCAAAGCATTAGTGATCCCTAGGTGTGTAGTGTACCAGAGAGGATAAAGGTCATATGTTTGGCAAATGAGGATTAGACTGGAACCTAAGTACCTGAGTTCTAGTATCTTCTCTGTTGCTACTTGTCATGGGAATGTCAGCATACAATTTACCCACTGTGGATTTGGTTTCTTTAGTGAAATTGAAATGGTGCAGGTATAAATAAAGGGGTACCTTAGAAATGAATCTTTCTTGTTCACTAATTGAAAAATCTGCATAAAGGGGGAAAAAAGTCAAGCTTTCAGTGAAGCAATAAGACAGAGAGAATGCATAAATGCCAACATAAGTCAAAGAGCTTATTAATAATCAAAGACATGTAGGAAGCTGTGGTGCTAGAGCACCTTGTGCAGGAAATGGCAGAGTGTTCTATAATTGAGCTCTGAGGGGTCAAGCAGCAGCAGATTTCAGAGAGAGCTTACAAAAAAAGTATGTTCTCAAAGATTAGTTACCCATCCTGAATTGCAAATGTTGGAGGGCTGAGATACGATGGAATAGATCAGGCAAAGCCCTCACCCAGGGAAGGTAGAGAGTAGAGGCTTGTAAAGGAAGGTTCCAGGGAAGGAGGTTGGGTGAGAGTCCTGGGTAGCAGATCTCAGCAGTTCTAGCAAAATTGCATTACTTAAGTGTGCATCATTTGTCTTGAAATCTGGCAAAGATTGGTTACAATAGTCAGTGGGATGCCAGGGTGCACAGGTATGGACAGAAGCCTTCCGGAACTTAGCTGTCTTCAAAGAGACAAAACGAAAGCCTACAGAGGCACCCTATTTCAATAAAACGTTTGGACATCCAAGTGACAGAAAAGGCAGCCTTTGAGTAAGGAAACCTAGAGGACAGTCTTGGATGCCGTCACCCCCCATGACCCAAAAATAAAAATAAGACAAACAGTGCAACTGTTTCAGAAAAGCCCAACTCTTTCAACCAGTAGTAACTCAAAGGGATCCAGGACAACAATATGATAATAAAAATTATGCAAATGAACAAAATATGCAAATGAGAAGTAAATCTTACAAAGAGAGGAAAAATGCTTAGTAAATGTGTCGTTGCAGATTAAAAAGAAATTTTAACAAAGGATTCAACCATGAATTATACATATGAAAGAAGAACACAGAACTCAAATAGAAGAGCTCAGGGAAGACATGGCCTAAAAATGAGAAAAGAGGAGTATATGGAAATTCAGGAAAGAAATGTAGGAAATAGTCTTAGAATTGAAGATGAAATTGAGTGACACACAAGAAAGGAGATGATGTGAAACACAATAAGGAATATGGAGGCTAGAAATAAAGAATCCACCCTTTCCCCAAAAGAATACTCACAATCAAGGAGTAAGGAAGAGTTAGAAAATGATAGATTTATAAGATAGTCAAAGGAGACAATGGAACAGAATAAATATTTCAAAATGTAATAATGACAGGAAGGCTTGAATCTACAGATTGAAAGTTGCACTGTGTACTAGGAGAAATAAAATACAATGGTTAATATTAAGATATAACCTAGTAAGTTATTGGAGTTTTAAAATAAACATTTGGCAGTAAGGCAAAAGAGCAAGTCACTTGTAAAGGGAAAGGAGTGAGATTGGGAGAAAGAATTTTCCTTAGGCTACTATACCCTACTATTCAACTCCAGAAGACACTGGGCTTAAAATATTCTTAAGAAGATAAAGATTGAGCCAAAGATTTTATATCCAACCAAGATCTTTCAATTATAAAAGCTACAGACAAATAGTTTTTCCCAAAAATCTCTTGAGGAATCAAATAGAGAATGAATACCGCCTGCCAAGAGTTGGTGGTTGAAAATTTAGCCAAAGCTGTAAGCATCAAATATATTGAATGATAAAACTAAGTTCTAAAGGAAAATGTAGACCAGATTGGCAAAATAGAATACAAACATAATTAAATAACTAAAAATATTCAGAAGGGGAGGAGGGAAAAAGGGGAGAACTTACAAATCATATCATGTGTAACAGGTAGGAGTCAAACATCGTGACATAAACCTGACGAGTCAATTAGAAAAAGATGTGTATTTAATTGTACAAAAACTGAACACTAAGAAAGCGTATACCATAGGCAAAATCTATCAATAGAAGAGGATAGAGGACGCCTGGGTGACTCAGTCAGTTAAGCGTTTGCTTTTGACCCAGATCATGATCCCGGGGTCCTGGGATTGAGCCCCATGTTGGGCTCCCTGCTCAGCAGGGAGTCTGCTTCTCCCTCTCCCCTCTGCCCCTCCCAATACCCTGCTCGAATAAATTAAAAAATTATTTTAAAAAAAAAAAAAAGGAAGGATAGAGAAGAGGGGAAAAGTACAGAATAAATTAATATTATTTTTCATAGCTTGAAACTCATAGTTACTCTATATAGAAATATAGAAATAAGTATCTTAGGAAAGCATAATATAAAGGTAATCTCTGGAACAATCATTGAAATTTTATAAAGTTAGGGAAAAAACAGCAAACTGAAAGGGAGAAAAGAGACAAGAGAGAAAATAAATTTAAAGAGGGAAAAAAGGGGCGCCTGGGTGGGACAACGGTTAGGCGTCTGCCTTCGGCTCAGGGCGTGATCCCGGCGTTGTGGGATCGAGCCCCACATCAGGCTCCTCCGCTATGAGCCTGCTTATTCCTCTCCCACTCCCGCTGCTGTGTTCCCTCTCTCTCTGGCTGTCTCTATCTCTGTCGAATAAATAAATAAAATCTTTAAAAAAATGAAAAAAAATAAAAAAAATAAAGAGGGAAAAAAAAGACTTCTGAAGATGGGTGAACATTAAATAGTATGCTAAAATTAAGATCAAACATTCTTCTTACCAATACATGTAAATGATTATAACTGATTTATTAAAGGAAGTAAAAGACTTTAGATTGTATTACAAAGCAAACCCCAAAGCTATGACACATGAAAATGCTTCACCCAAAACAATGCTATTTAAACCTTGAAAAGAAAAGGTGGAGCAAAGTTGTTTGAAGTATATGCTTTCAGCTAAAAAGCAGTAAAGGTGACGAAGATATTTCATAACATATAATGAAGGCAATTATGCAAATCTATATATCAAATAACAAACAAGGCGGCAACTTGGCCCAATAAGAAACTCAGGAGACAAAAGGGAAAATTCCTAAAAAATATGAAGCTTTAATAAATTTCTCTAATTTCAAAACGAAGTGGGACAGAACAAACCAGAATATATAAAACCTTAATAATATAAAGAGACCTGATTAACTTTGGTATCCTATAACTCAGGAATGCACCTTTTTTTTAATTCCACGGGATATATAGTTTAATTTTAATATTTTATATATGTTTGTGTAGGTGTGCATGCTTGTGTGGAGGGAGAAATTATTTTAAGAAATTGTCTCATGCAATCGTGGAGGCTGCCAAGTACAAAAAATGCAGGGTAGGCAGACAGGCCATAGACCCCGGATGAGCTCATCTTGCCCCTGAGTCCAAAGGCCATCTAATCCAGGATTTCCTCTTCCTTAGGGAATGTGGTTCAAGTGATTGGATGAGGCCCACCCATATTATGGAGGAATCTCAAAGTCTAAGTGACTTAACTGTTAATCTTACCTAAATAAATACCTCACAGCAACGTCTAGACTTGTGTTTGACCAAATATTTGAGTACTGTGGCTTAGTCAGGTTGACACAAAATTAACCATCACATATAATATATAGATATGCACTTATGTGTATGCTACAAATTTTTGGCAGATCCATTTACTGATGTTACACCATTCCATAAAAATAGGTACCTCAAAATATATTCACGTACCTCTCTATTAAAAGACTTTATGACATTGACTCCTATGTCCCCAGTATATTTTTCCTCCTTCTTCCTTTTAATATTAGAGCCACTGCACCATCAAGTTTTAAAAAGTGTACGTGGCTACTCACTTTAAAAATGAGATTTTCCAGCATCCTTTGTAGCTAGGTATCTCCGCGTGATTAAGTTTTGCCAACTGGGTACAAATGGAAATGGTGTATGCACCTTCAAATCTGCTTCTTTAAAAATCTAAGTACTTAGTGCTCATACTTTACACTTTCCTCAGGCTCGATGCCAGAAGTGGTAGTAACCCAACTTTGACCATCTAGAGAAAGAAATGACATATGAAGATGGCAGGGGAAAAAAAAAAGGAAAGAACCTGGGTCTCTGAATAACCTCAAGCTACAGAGCTATCCCATTTTCCTGGATTAGCCAGATGCTTATGTAAGATACAGCTGAGCTCTCTCATCTAAACTATATCTGGGGTCTCTTTATTACAGTCACATAGTCTTTATTCCAATAATAAACAATAAAATGTTTACCAAAATTCCCATACTGTAAGAATTGTGATGCATCTACATCATAACTTCTTTTCTGCATTCTTTCATATTTTAGAACCTTTATTTATAAGTTCCTTTGTGAAAAGGATTGTACCCATTTATACGAACACCCTCTGTTTATGATAGTACCAATATCACCGAAACCTAATTCCTTGAGACTTCTTGATGACGTAAGAGAGATCAAAGATCTAGTCTCTCTGTGATCAGTCATACTTGTCACATATTCTGTTCACCCATCCTCTTTCCCTTAAATCTTGTAATTATTTAAATATAGGAAATATCACGGAACTTGAAAGGACTGGGGAAGAAAAACTGCACTGGGTTTTCCTTTGGGGTTTAAAGAAAGAAAATAATCATCTTCATTACATGGTACTTTTCATCTTTAACCTGACTTTCAATAATTAAAGCCTCTAATTATATTAATTAAAAAGACTACTTTAAGATTAATGATATGGGCGGGGGGGAGTATTAAGGGGATTTTGGATGTTGCTTTGACTTCAGATATTACTTACTGTCCACTCAGTTCAAATTCCCCTTCATGAGCTGCTCTGATTACACAGCGTTCATACCACTGCAGATGAAGGGAAGCTGAAAGCCCATCTGGAGCTTTTATCTTCAGCCCTCCACCTGCCCCCCTCCCATCCTGTGTTACTTGGACATATAGGCAATTGGACAATCACTTGTTGTGAAAATGCCATGCTGATAAAATATAATTTAACCGTATTTTTACTTTGTTGTCATGAATATTTTCCGTAAGTTTTTAGAGACAAAGATTTCTGACAGCTGCTTCCCCACCAATTTAATAGTGACTCAAGTGGTAAAGACGAATCCCAAGCATGCTCTGGTAACAGCACCTTTTAGCTGACTGCTTGGGGAACTCCAAACCCACTTTCCCTTGGCCTGTGCAGTTCTCTTGAGGAGCGCAGCGGGTTTCCAGACACTTGCTCAGGCCCAAACTGTCATGACAGAGGCAATTAATGTGGTAATGAGAGTTTGGCATCCAAAATGTTATTTCCTGCAGGGCTTGTCACATATTTCAGAGAATATTAGGAGCAAACAGAATTCTGCTTTGTCCCTTCCCATCCCCAAACAGTTGGACCTTGAACATCTCATGCATTAGAGGCATAGTAGGGAAAGATTGACAAAGGAGGGCAGAGGGGAGCACTTGAAATTTCCAAATTTGAAGACTGGCTGGTGAAAATTGTAGGAACACTGAGAAAAGAGGTTAAAAAAAAAAAAGAATGTTAAAAACATAATTTTTTTCCTATACTGCCAACTTTTACAAACGTTTTAAAAAATGTTTTAAAATGCAGATTAACTCCAAATTTCAACATATATTCGTGGGAGACACATTTTCCTCCTGAGTTTGAGGGTCTCACCTTTTCTGTACACATGAACTTGAATAGTCTTGTTGAAGAAGACTGCAGGAGCCTCAGCACCAATCTCTGGCAAGCTTAAATTTCTGCCATGAACTCACAATTTTGTGGTCATATAATGACTCTGTAACTGAACTCGATTTAAAGTATTTAATTTAAATTGTGAGGTAGAAAAGTTACAGAAAGATCTCTCATAAGAAATTTCCTGAAACAAAACTGCAGAATAACTATTGTCCTTTGACAGAATCTTAGTGCTATGTTTAATAACTACTCTGTAAAACAAATAAACTTTGATAAATGCACCACACCTTTTAATTAATAAATTAACTAGAGATTGGAGATGAAAATCAGAAAGAAAGAAAAAAAAAGCAATAATGCTTTGGGGGGTGGCTTGGCTTGTTCAGGCCATTTTTGTCCTATTTTATCTCTTGGGATATTTTGTAATGAATCCTGGAGTGTCCATGTTAGATCAAATACTCCAAGATTTTATGACCTGAAGTTTTTAACACATTCTCCAAGGGTGGATAATCATTTGAAGGTGGTTTTCCATTAGGTATGAAACCCTGTAACATCTGGGATAGTCACATGTGCATTTACAGATCACTTTCAGGACAGTGGTGCTTTGTGAGTGGATCTTTGTAACTGCAATGCAATCTCAGTGCAGATGGCAACGGTGTATCCGGTGTTTCTAAATCCATGCCCTGTCACTAGCTCTGCTGCCTAGGAAACATAACACAAGTCAGCTGTCCAGTGCCCCATCAGCGTTTACAGAGACTGAATCGTTGTCTCTTGCATAAAAGATTGCATACTTTTATCTGTACCTATGGCCTGGACAGCAGTCCACCATCTTTTGCTCTCCATATCCCTCGCCTCGTACATACAGTCCTATGAAGGGTACAGTTCCACCATTTAAAAATAAATATTCCCATTCTGTCCATAAGAAAAGTAGATAACTGAGATGTCAAAAGGGAGAGATTTTAAAAAGGCAGAAAGATAGAATGCAATAACCTAGTAATAGTATTTTTGTAATCTATTGCTGCCTTAAAGCCCCACCGCCCAAATAGTGGCTTGAACAATAGCATTTCATTCAGGATTTCTTATGTAGTGACAATCAGACCTTTGCTAGGGCTGGAATCATCATATGTCTGGCAAATGGTAGTGACTATGGACTGGACACATCAAACAGCTGGGAGATAGAACAGCTGGCCCTCCTTGGTTATCTCCAGCTCCATGTGCTTTCTACAGCAGGGTGGCTTCGGGGACTTCTCACATGGCTATAGACTCCAAATGTATGTGTCCCAAAAGAGACAGAGAGAGAGAGCAGATGAGAAATTTACCACAATGTATGACTTAGAAGGCACACAGTAACTCCTGCCACATCCCACTTGTTAGAAGTAAGTTATTAAGGCCAGTCCATATTTAATGGGGAGATTAAACTTGATCTTTCGGTAGGAAGGTTGTCTGTCAGAAAATTAGTGGACATGGTGTTAAAACCACCACAAATAGAAACATCGTTCATTTTCTGTTACTTCTAATATTAATAATCACAATGATAATATCGATATTCTCTATTGCTTAAGATATGCCAGGCATATTAAGGATATCACCTGCAATATATCATCTGAGGTAGCTACTCCATTATCCCCAGTTTAAAGATAAAGTCTGAAATTTAGAGAGGTTTCATAATGTGCCATGATCCTACTGCTAGTAAGGGGTAAAAAATGATCTCTACAAGCACCTCCGTACTCCAAAGGATACTCTTTTCAGCGGTACACCCACTACATCAAATTACATATCCTTGTAACTTGATTTTCTACACAGTATTGATGCATGGGGGCAGGTATCCTGTATGATTTTGCTCATTGTTTGGGTTAGATCATTTTATGTCTTGATAACTTACAAGTCAAATATGTTAGATAAAAGTGCTGTTATAGATATGAGAGATGTGTTCGTTGCTGCATATGAATTCATTACGTGCTCTCGGAGAAAGCATTGGATAGTAAAAGAAATTAACTTGTAAAACCACTATTAATTTATGTTGACACAGAGTTAAACTGAAAATAAGGAGGTATTTGTAGCTGATAGGTAACACCTTGGAAAAACTGCTGAGTGGCTCCCTCTTAATGGGAACATCCTGAAGTATGGTATGACAGATGACAGTATTGTCCACTGTTATTACCTCTTCTTCAGCAGGAGTTATTAAAAAAGCCTCTGAGCCAAGTTGCTTAAATCATCAATAATATTCATGCAAACACCTTCCACAATTTAACCAAATACATCACTATGGGAATGCATGGCAACCAACTCAGGGCACACAGTGTATTAACTGGGCATTAATATACTTTGCATAGTAACATAACAATCAAAATACACCATATACCAATCCTAGAGGTTTGAAACTGTGTGCATATGTATGATGATTCCATGCTATTTTAATGACTTACGCACTAAGAAAGGACAATAAGAAAGATCAGTTATTGCACTTAAGCAATTCTTAAGTATTCTTCATTTTACTTTTGTGATATTCTGCCTTCAAGCTGTTTAGATCTTAATAAAAGTTTGTAAATCAAATAATAAAGAATTATTCATAGTCAACGTTATATATACTTAAGGGATTTGACAAAGTGAATCTTTGAAAAACATACACATTTTAGTCTAAGTTTATCTTAACTACTTTGTATTTCCCCCATGTTCTAATCTGTAAGGATGATCACATTCACTTTCAGATTTGAAAAGTACCTGTGTCTTCACTCATTGATGTTTAAAGATCGAGTGTTAGGTTTTAGTTATTAAAACATGAGTTTTGAAAAAGTAGATTGACTTCTAGTATGAATGAGGTATTTTAAGCTAAGAATTCAATGTATAAAATCAGTTTATGCTATTTAGCATGTGTTTCTTAGGGCAGGTCTCTAAATCACTTAGCGGTTCATTTAAAGATTGGACTATTAGGGATTGTATTTCAAATGTACTTTTCCCTAGAATGCCTTATACATGATATGCATGATTATCTTTGAATCCTGGAGGAGGAAGGAACATCATGACTGTAAATTGGGAAATGAGACATACTCAATGTATGTGACTTATCACAGAGCTAGGTAATGAGACATTTCCTGCATGCCATACTTTCCCACCAAAATATGTCTACTGACTTTTAATCTGAATTTCTTTTCATTAAACAATTTATATTAATAGAAATAAGGACAAGAGCACAAATTGTTTCTCAGCTGAAGATTGGCCCTTTTTCTGTCAAATATTTCAAGAGGTAAACTAAAGATATAGGTATTTTTGGCTCGTAAGCTCATAAATGTTACATGTAAGCCTCCTTTACGTCCTTCCCTTTCTCACACCAAAAGAGACAAGACCAAAAGGAATCAGGAGTCCGAGGTTAGAATTACACTACCAAGTACTGAAATCACAGGGAAGAAATGCGTAAAACTCTTCTTTATTCTTGAATATTCCACCATAGGCAACCATTTATTAAACATCTTAAAACCATACTAGACTCTCCACAAACTCAGGGTGAATGTATTATCTCATCCCTCCACTCCCTCCCCCACCCCAGTTACTCTCTGTGCACTGACATGTTACTATCACAAACTTCATTCTTTGCAAGTGATACTCCCCCTCTCCAAAATTATCCAGAAACTCAAAGGTCTTATTTATTTGAGCAGTAGTGTGTCTTGTATCCAATGTCCAGTTGTCTCCCTCTTCAGCTTTACCACTGTGATCTAAACAATTATCACTTTTCTCTTGAAACAACATCCTAAATTATTTCCCACAAGTTCCTCTTGTCTATTCAACAGAAAGTACCAAGAGCCATAGTTAAAAACATGAATCAGATCATATATTTCCCCACAAAGACCTTTCCATGACATTCCATTGCACATAAAAGAAAAGTCAAACTCCTTATCATTCTTATCATGGGCACAAAAGTCTACATAACACGACCTTTGCCTTCCTCTCTAACTTCATCCCCTTCTTTGCTGATAGACTGTGAGTCAGTGACACTAACCTTTTTTTCCTGTTCCTCCAATGCACCAATATTGTTCATACCTTTAGAACTTTTGAATTGAGTGTTCATTCTTCTTAAAACCCTAGGCTTGGGATGTCAAATGTGGCTTCTTTTTTTTTTTTTAAGATTTTATTTATTTATTTGACAGAGAGAGACAGCCAGCGAGAGAGGGAACACAAGCAGGGGGAGTGGGAGAGGAAGAAGCAGGCTCCCAGCAGAGGAGCCTGATGTGGGGCTCGATCCCATAATGCCGGGATCACGCCCTGAGCCGAAGGCAGACGCTTAACAACTGAGCCACCCAGGTGCCCCAAATGTGGCTTCTTTATAAAGTGCATATCTTCCACCTCCACCACCCTAGTCATTTTGCACTATGTCAACTAATTTTATTATTAATTACGACAGTTATTATTAAGAAAAATTACTTTTGGGATACCTGAGTGGCTCAGTCGGTTAAGTGTGTGCCTCTGGCTCAGGTCATGATCCCAGGGTCCTGGGATCAAGTCCCATATCGGGCTCCTTACTCAGCAAGGAGCCTGCTGCTCCCCCTGCTTTTGTGCTCTTTCTCTCGCAAATAAATAAATAAAATCTTTAAAAAGAGAGAGAGAGCAATTACTTTTTCCTCTCATTTATTTATCCCCTTATTACCTCTGTTGCTTAGCATTAGAATCATTAAGTTGCCAAGAGCCAGTTTTCGGGATTACAAGAATACGGGATAGTATCTAGCACAAATGTAGCATTTTAAAAAATGTTGACAAATATATTTGTAATGAATTTATAAATAAATCCTAGGCATAGAGTGCCTGACAGGAGTCTGCCTCCTTCGCTATCACTCACTTTGACTGTGGAAGATCAGAAAGGTAGACCACAAACTCCTGACTAAGGCAAATGGCAAGAAAAGACCTGTAAGTCCTCAAAACGTAATATGGGGGGACAGAATAAGGCATATCAGGGCTGTTGGCACTATAGGAGGAACTCCTCAAAACTCATGGAAGATATTTGAAGTTCATCTAAGACCAGGCTGTGTGGCTAGGTGGTTGGATTTTGGCTGTGAGAGCATGCACTGGCCAGAGTTTTCACTTTGTATCCTGATTAAATAGAGCTTCACCTCAAAGGTCTACTTTGATAGACTGTCCGAAGTGTCATATTGTTTCATCTTATTCATTCTTCAAGCACTTCTAGTGCTTGGGAATATATATTATTTTATTTTACTTTTTGTTTTGTTTCAAGTTTTTATTTAAATTGTAATTAGTTAACATATAATGTAATATTAGTTTCAGAAGTAGAATTTAGTGATTCATCACTTACATGTAACACCCAGCGCTCATCACAAGGAGTGCCTTCCTTAATACCCATTGCCCATTTAGAGTGCATATGATTTTGAAGGTGGCATTTAATCTTTCACTGAGTTGCTCGCATCAGATGTGGCTGATATCTTCAGCTCTCTTCTACCTTCCCGCATCTCCCATAAGCAACCCCATTCTTTTTCTTTCTTATGTTTTTTTTTATTATATTATGTTAGTCACCATACAGTACATCCCTGGTTTCTGACGTAAAGCTCGATGAAGCAACCCCGTTCTTTGACTTCGTGGTTTAACTTCTCTGACTTTTGTTCTGACTTAGTTCTAAGCTGCTTAAAACAACAAGCAGCAGTAATAATAATAATAATAGTGATAAGAACCAACATTTATTGAGTGCTTAATATATGCCTGGCAGTATGTTGGGCACTTTAGCATTATGAAGTGATATTATTGTCCCAATTTTATAAATGGAGAATTTTTTTCACTTTCTACATATTTCCTTTAAGAAAAAAAATTATATCATGTCTTCTATTATAAAACTTTAAAACAAGTTTGCTAACTTTAACAATATATAATCTTTTGAGCCATTTTCTAAAGAAGATGCAATAAAAGGTTAAAATATATTAATTGCATTCTTTGAAAATTACTTCAAGCCAAATTAGACAGTGAAGAAAGAGCTATAAGTTAGTCCCAATAGAAATATCAATAGTGATGTTCCATTTCTAAAAAAGCTATATAAAAAAAGGATAGGTACAGAGTTATAGAATCAACAATGCAGTTTATGCATACGTTTTATGGTTTTTTTTAATTAATTTATTTAAATTGAGTAAATTATATTTCTGAAAATATTAGTTTAAATTGATTTAGTGAGGGGCGCCTGGGTGGCTGAGTCGTCAAGCGTCTGCCTTCGGCTCAGGGCGTGATCCTGGAGTTCTGGGATCGAGCCCCACGTCAGGCTCTTCCGCTGGGAGCCTGCTTCTTCCTCTCCCACTCTACCTGCTTGTGTTCTCTCTCTCGCTGGCTGTCTCTCTCTCTGTCAAATAAATAAAATAAAATCTTTAAAATAAATAAATAAATAAAAATAAATTGATTTAGTGAAATTGAAGTAGTTATGAATAGCTATGGGTTTCAGGTCATAAACTCAATAATACAAAAAATATAACTCTATTTTCTGCATTTGAAATTAAGTTTCTGTTATGAGCCTCCTTTCTTTGGGATGGGAGAATTTGACCACTTTCAGTTCAGGGTCTACCCTATCCCTTATGCTGAGTTATGTCAAGGTTCCTTAGAAAATTAGATAGTGGCATTTTATGGAAATTGCTGGCAATTGGCCTGTGTGTCATTCTGTCCTACACCTGTTCATCCTTCTTGTTTTTCACAGGATTTTGGATTTCATTCCATGGAGGTGGGTTCTAAGTAACCCTGCCATGAATGAAAGTCCTCCTCTAGGCTTGAAATAGTCTATAACATAGATGGCTTTGCTTAGGAATAAGGCAATATATTCTGTGTGCCCTGTGATACTCTGAAGCACATGAAGACTCTATAAAGCTGTTTTAAGTCTTTTGGCCAGACCATTATGCAGACTTTGTGTGTGTGTGTGTGTGTGTGTATGTGTGTGTGTGTTTGCATTATCCTGCATCCTGACTGTGTGAAAATTCAGAGGTTCTTTTAGCTTCCAAGGTGCTTCTGTCTGCTAAGATTTCTCTCCCAAAATCAATCTGAGCTTTCTAATTAGTAGTCACCATATAGAATCTTTGTCCGGACCAGTTGTGGACAAGGCATAAGACCTCTTCATGGAGACTAAACCAGTCAAATGTCTTATCTTTCTTTTCTTGACTCTCCATTCCTTATTCTTCATCCAGTTAAGATTTTTATCTAGTCTTGATTGTGGTAACCTGACGTTTTGTATGCTTTTGCACATTTTTAATTTATAACATAAACTTTATATGCTAAGTCTTTCAAGTCTTATATTTTTGAAACTCGGAACCCCAGATTATTATAATAACAAAAGCTTTGGATGAATGGGAGGAACAGCACGGATCGAAAATAAATACTAGGGACCATAGCTCTTAATTAATAGTTTGTTATTATCCTACCATAATACTTTATGTACTTTTCCATCCACTTGTGACAGGGTTTAAATGTGTTAGTGTTCTTCTTACTAAAATTTGTTCTCTATGAAGGATTGGAGCTATAAGTCACTGAAAATATTCTATTAATAAAGATGGATATTGGAGCTTAAAGAAAGACTCTCAATATTAGTATATAAAAAATCATTCTGACAAAAGCTACATTCTCTGGAACCAGATAGAGTTGTCTTCAGATCCTGATTCTTCCATTTCATTAGCTGTGTAACTTTGAGCACATCGTATAAATTCTTTGAGTTCATTGTTTTATCTGGGAAAAAAGGAATAATCATACCCCCCTCTTCTTAACACTGTTGCAGAGATAAATATAAATTACACCTGAGAAATGTATCATACTGGCATGAGCATAGTAAGCTCCCAGTGCATATTAGCCATTGTGCTTATTGCACCAAGAGATAAATGAAGGCACCTCGTGAAGAGTTTTCATTTACAAGATGTGTGTATTGCCTCCACAGAGCTCTGCTAAGCAGGGGTGATGAGAATTAGTTCCCTTTACATCACACTGGAATGTAGCCACTTATGAATGGAATCATTGCATGCTTCCTCTTCTATCTGCCCTTCTGGGAGACAAGAAAACAACATTTCCAATTAAAGCACACCAGGAACGTTATAAACCAAATGTAATCACCAATGTTGGAACTGTATCAGGAATCCAAGAAAAAAAGAGGAAAAATTTGCAAGATTCTATTACAGAGGAACCATAAAGAAGATGCTGATTTAATTTATTTCAACACAATTAAAAAATCATCTTTACCTATTACATATCAAGCACCTTGATATAATCTATAATGTATAAATAGGTATAAAGCATGCATCCTGTACTAAGCCCTTGCTGTCTTCTGGGGAAATAACACATATTCATAAAAATAATAATATTAATCAGTAACTTTATAGAGCTCACCATGTACAAAATGCTATTTTTGTGCTATTTTTTCTTGTTGTATTTAGACTTCACAAAATGCTTATGAAATTGGATTTTTTTTTTCATTTTGAAATTTAAGGAATCTGAGGCACCAAGTGCTTAAGTGAGTAGTTCAAGTCATACACTGAGTAAGTGGCAAAAGTGAGATTGGAGCTCAAGCATTCCAATCCCAGAGCATTCACTCTCCCCCAATATACTGTGCTGCTAATTTTATAATTGATCTAACAAAAACTAAAAGCAAATGTATAATATGTTTGTAGTATATAGTACAGAGAAGGAAAATTTCCTATCCAGATGGAAATTGCAAGAATGGCATTGAAACACATTTCCATCTGAGGAGGGCTTTGAAAGATGGATGTGAACACTGGTTAGAAATCTTGGTAAGGGTATTTTAGGTAGGGAAGAGACTGGGTGAGCAAGGAGGTTATGGAAGAGGGAAATTATAGTGCATGTCAGGAGACAAAGGAGGTTTCCACTTTAAGAAAAGTCTAAGTTCAACAGGGGACATGAAAGACAACTTTGCAGATAGAAATGGGAACCACAAAAGATCCACATCTGAAGATCTGTTTTCTGTAGCTAATGGGTGGTGGGTTGCAGACCGAAACATAGGCTGTGTCAAATATAGAATGAAGATAATTGCCTAAATCTTTACCTCTTTACTCTTTACCTCCTTATTTTTACCTATTATTTCTTCCGTAGATAGAAATTATTTTTTAAAAAGTAATAACACATTTTTAAAGCAGCAGAACTCCTTCACATGAAATATCTATAGAAATATCATGAAACTATATATAAGGGTAGAACTACCCTATTTGAAAGAAGAAATAGGGTAAGAAGGCATAAATCTGCCCATCTGGCTAATCCCCTCCTTTCTGTCCCTTCTCTGAATACCAGAGCTCTGTACAACACATCTGAAAAGTATAATACCTAACCTGTGACCAGGACAGCACCAAAAAGCATCTGCATGTATAATAGTTTAACTCTGCCCATGTCTTCTTTTATCTGTTTTGCTCTCTTCTCCTTCCTTTGACTTCATCTACTTAGATACCATTTGCTTTCTTTCTTTTTCTTTTATTTTTCTATGCTTGAACTGGTCAATGTGGACTACAGTCACTGAATAAACAATCATTGGAAGAAACTATTTGGGAAAGTTCCTGACTCAGTGGCCCCTCGGCATTGGCTATTGATGCACCATGTTAAGTGCAACTGGTATTAAATTAGAAGAGATGTTGATATTTTTTCCTATTATCTGCTCAGTTCTTCCAGTGTAAAGGTGCCATTTCAGCATAAATATTTACTGGCTTACAGAACAGGGAGCCAATAATGTCAGTGAAGCCCAAATGTTCTGATCCCCCCTAGATCGAATTTGTATAGATAGGATGGGATTGTCAGATTAAATTAGAGCTTCTAGAACTGATTTTATTTGGCCACTCCATGTAAAAGTGGTCTTAATAACGTTTATTCATTCATTAAACCTTTGTTTGCTGGAGGCTTACCTTGAGTATAAATTTGTGTAAGACACCAGAGTATGATGATATATTTTTGGTGTCCCCTGACCTCCAGAATCTCATCTTAGAAACCTTATGTATCTTATATACATACTGGGGGAGAAAGGATCATAGTACTTCAAAATCAGTCAGTATTGCTAACTGCAGCAGTTTTAAAGATCTGGATAGATTGCACATGCTCAATATGGCAGCAGCAATTCAGATCTATTCTGAAGATAGACCATGGTAAACTACACTGACAGGCTCCCCTCATTTGGTTTATTTTTCTGGGATGCATAAAGATGGGGCCTGGATACGACTATCTAATAGTGATGCTGTATAAGATACCTGCAATTTCTGAACACTAGTGACTAAAATTCCACATAATCATTGAACACTGTTAATATTAAGTACTTTATGTAGAATCATTCAACATTACTATAAATATTTAGACATCAAAGAAAGAGTATAAAGTCAGTAAATTGACTTTTCACATTTTTCAATCAGAAAATGATTTTCCAACCTCTATATATTCTGTAGAAGAATCCAATTTAAAAATTATAATAATCTTTGAACCAAGATGAGTGGGTAATTACAACATTCATGTTTTCTAAGAAAAGAACTATTTCTGCACAACGAAATTACATAATCATGTTATCTTTGAGAAGGATAACAGGTTGTTTTTAAGTGGATTGTTGTCATTCCAAATTTTTGTTAGGACTGATTCAAATAAGAACTTACTCGTACTATGAAATCAGAATGAGAAACAGAATATATCCTCATAATTATACTAAAAGATATATCATCGGTCACTTCAAACACAAGTGTATATGGTTATTCCATAAATAAAGTAAAAATTCCAGTGTATCTGATGAATATTCATGTTAATCAACATTTTCCATTTTTCCTTATTGTCTTGTGTCTATTGACCTTGAATAAAATAAGAGAATAGAGCTCCCTTATTTCCCCATCATTCTATTGAACACAAAATACTGTCATCAGAACTATCATATAAAAAAATTATTTCTATTTCCATTCAGTTACCAAGCAATGGGCTAACTTGTATATTTAGGAATGAAAACGACAACAACAGATATTATTAATGTGATCCACAAAGATAAGAGATCATATCAAATATCTTTGAGTCAGCAGTTCACAGTGAGAATTGAAATTGTTGAATCAGCCCACAAATAGGCCATGCCATTTAGCAGATAGATTCAGTGGACACATTAAGGTAAGATTGGGTTGCTCCTTTTCCTCAGATGGTGGACATAAACTATATATTATGTATGGAATTGACTTGAATAAGAGATGCCAATAGCCTCTTCCAGAGTAATTTCACATAAAAAATGTACTTTATAAAACAAAAGCAGATGTTGCCCACAGGGCCTGTCACATATTGCTATTTCCTTCTTGGCTTCATTACAAGAATTTCATACTAGTATTTCTTGTCTCTTTTTCAGAGTTCTCTAAAATAGTTAATGTTTCATATGGTGTTTCCAAAAAGGCTTTAATAATGTCTGTGGATTTATTTTGTGCAAACAAGTATGGATTATTCAGAATAATTATGTTTTGTTTCTGTCTTTTTCTAATTCTGTGGTTTTGGGTAAATCAGAGACACATTCAAAGTCCCTGTTCTCTTTCCTCTTAAAGTTTCTGAATAGCAAAGAAAACAACCATTAGAGTGAGAAGGCAAGCTAGGAACGTGAGAAAATATTTACAAATCGTGTATCAGAGAAAGAGTTAATTTCCAAAATATATAAGAAACTCCTACAACTCAATAGCAAACAAAACAAAACAAACAAACAAAAACAATCACCCAATTAAAAAATGAGATAAAGACTTGAATAGACATTTCTCCGAAGAAGGTGTACATATGGATGGTCAGTGAAAAATCCTCAACATTACTAATCATCAGGGAAATAAAAAATCAAAACCACAATGAGATACCACCTCATACCTGTTAGAATGACTATTATAAAAAACAAAACAAAACAAAACCAAAAACCCAGAAAAGAGCAAGTATTAGGATGTGGAGAAATTGAAACATTTGTACACTGTTGGTGAGAGTGCAAAATAGTACAGCTGCTATGGAAAACAGAATGGAGATTTTCCTCAAGAAATTAAAAAAGGGTCACCTGGGTGGCTCAGACAATTAAGAATTCGACTCTTGATTTTGGTTTAGGTCATGATTTTAGCGTTCTGAGATCAAGCCCCAGGTCAGGCTCCTCAGTGGGTGTGGAGCCTGCTTAAGATTCTCTCTCTCCCTCTCCCTTGGCCCCTCCCTGCCCCCACTCACTTGCACTCTAAACAAACAAACAAATATTAAAAATTAAAAATTAAAATGAGCTGACCTCTTTAAAAAAAATAAAAACAGAATTACCATATGATCCAGCAGTCCCACTCCTGGGTATTTATGAAAAGGATTTTAAATTAGGATCTCAAAGAGATATTAGCACTCCAGTGTTCATTGCAGCACTATCACAATAGTCAAGAAGTGGGAACAGCCTAAATCTCTATCAATGGATAAACAAATAAAACGTGGTATGTATATACAATGGGACACTACTCAGTCTTAAAAAGGAAGGAGATCTTGCAGTATGTGACAACGTGGATGAACCTTGAGGATAATTACAGAAGGACAAATATTGCATGATTGTATTTATATGCTATATCTAAAATAGTCACACGCCTAGAATCCAAGAGTAGAATGTTGGTTTTCAGGAGCTGGGGGAAGGGAGAAATGAGGAGCTACTGATCAACAGGCATAAAGTCTTGATTATGCAAGATAAATTAAGTCCTAGAGATCTACTGAACAATAGTGTGCCTATGTTAACAATACTGTAATATACAGTCAAAAATGGGTTGATAGATCTCATTTTAAGTGTTATTGACACAATAAAATAAAATTTAAACAAATTAAAAAATAGAAATGCTGATAATGCATTTACTAGTTGATTTATGAAATTATGAGGTACTTCAATTTAAAAAAAAAAAGATAAGAATTTGGCAAATCATAAAACACTAAGGAAAGATTTGAACTTCTCCTTGGCAGTGTCACTCTGTTGCCAGAGGCATGAGCTTTGTTCTCAGACAAACGAATTGGAGTGCTAGGCTCTGTATATTAAGTATGAAAAATTACTCTGAACCTTAGTTTCTTTTCCTTTTTTTTTTTAAGATTTTATTTATTTATATATTTGAGAAGGTGAGAGAGAGAGTGAGCAAGCATGAGGAAGACCAGAGGGACAAGCACACTCCCTGCTGAGCGTGGAGCCCAACGATGTGCTCCATCTCATGACCCTGAGATCGTGACCTGAGCTGAAACAGTCAGGTGCTTAACTGACTGAGCCACCCAAGTACCCTGAACCTCAGTTTCTTCTTCTATAAATGGGAGAAGTAACATTTATCTCACTGAGCTGTTCTGACAGGTAATCATGCAGAGCTTTTAGCAAAATGAAAGAGTTGTAAAAGTTCTCAAAAATGGTAATTTTTGCTTCTCTAATTATATTAGTCTCATCATTGTTAATTTTACCATTAAGGTCAGAATTAACCAAGGTGATATTTTTAAAATGTCAAGTGGCAAATTTTTAAAAATCCCAATTTTATTGAACTTATATTTCTCATTAGAGAAAAAAATAATATATTGTTGAGGAAGATTTAAAAATTCTATGTTCAAGGGACACCTGGGTGGCTCAGTCAGTTAAATGTCTGCCTTTGGCTCAGGTCATGATCCCAGGATCCTGGGATCAAGCCCCTCATCAGGCTCCCTGCTCAGAGGAGAGCCTGCTTCTCTCTCTCCCTCTGCAGCTCCCCCTGCTGGTGTGGTTGCTCTGTCTCTCTCTCTCTGTCAAATAAATAAATAAAATCTTAAAAAAAAAAAATCTAATCCAAGTGAAAATCAGTTGAGCCCAGCCAGGCACCCAGCTTGCAGAGCTCAGGTCAGGGTTCCCTGACTACCTCAAATGCACCTTGCCTGCATCTTCTCCTTTTGTGTTTTTCTTTGAATTGTGTTTTATTGGTGGCCCATGAACTATTTATAAAATATCATGTTATTTTTTATGCTAGAATGGTTAAAAACCCTCATTTTATGACTAGGGTATTAATAGAAAATAAGAGCTGACAAAGTAAGTTTTGGTGTTCTCCAGATGCTGGCTGTTGAGGGAGCGGCACCTGTTGCTCTGCTGCTAGAAAAATGGAAAGCCTTGATTAAGAGTGCTGTGGGGAGGGTGGTGCTTTCAAGTACTGATGGGAGGATTCAAATCTGTAGTACTCAACAGAAAGTAAAGATCACTGGATTAAACCCCCCCTTGAGAACAAGCAATTTGAAATTTGAGATGAGGATAATCACAGGCTTATCTTTCTGGGTGCTTATTAAAGAAGATACATGATTATACCTAACTGGAAGAAGACTTAGAAATTTGATCCAATGCAAAAAGAGCTCAGTTTTTCTCTACATATAAATGCAAGAGAGTAAAACTTATTTTTATTTTATTTTATTTTATTTTATTTTATTTATTTCTCTTACCTTTTGACCCCTTCACCCATTTCTCCCATCTGCACCCCCCATTCTAGCAACAGTCAGTCTATTCTCTGTATTCATGAGTTTTTGTTTTTTGCTTTTTGGTTTTGGGGTTCTGGGGGGGATTTTTTGTTATTATTCGATCATTTGTTTTTTACATATAGTTATACCTTGTTTTAATGGGCCTCACAGATATGCATTTTTTTTTTTTTTTTTACAAATTGAAGGTTTGTGGCAACTCTATGTAGAGCAAGTCTATAGGGGCCATTTTTCCAACAGTATTTACTCACTTTGTGTCTCTGTGTCACATATTGGTAACTCTCACAATATTTCAAATTTTTTCATTCTTATTATTAAGTTTGTTGTTTTGATTAGTGATCTTTGATGTCATTTTGATATTGTATGTGTTCTGTCTGCTCCACTGACCAGCTGTTCCCATCTCTCTCTCTCTCTCCTTGGGTTTCTCTGTTCCCAGAGACACAACAATATTGAAATTAGGCCAGTTAGTACCCCTATAATGGCCTCTAAGTCTTCAAGTGAAAGGAAGAGTTGTACATCTCTCACTTTAAATCAAAAGCTAGAAATTATTAAGCTGAATGAGAAGGACATGTCAAAAGCCGAGATAGGGTGAATGCTAGATCTCTTGCACCAGTTAGCCAAGGTGTGAATGCAAAGGAAAAGTTCTTGAAGGAAGTTAAAAGTTAAAAGTTCACTGTGGTGAACATATGAATGATAAGATAGCAAAACAGCCTTATTACTGATATAGAGAAAGTTTTAGTGGCTTGGATAGATCAAACCAGCCACAATATTCACTTAAGCCAACACCTCATCTACAGCAAGGTCTTAACTCTCTTAAATTCTATGAAGAATGAGAGGGGTGAAGAAGCAGAAGAAAAGTTTGAAGCTAGGTGTTGGTATGTAAGGTTTAAGGAAAGAAGCTATCTCCAAGCGACAATGCACCTAGTCACTCAATAGTTCTGATTTAGATGTACAAATAATTAATGTTATTGTCATTCACACTACCACAGCCTCCACTCTGGATCAAGGAACAATTTCAACTTCCAAGTTGCTTTGGCTAGTCAGGGTTTTTTGTAGTATATTACAAATTCTGGGATTGTTTGTTCTATTTCTTTGAAAAATGCTTTTGGAATTTTCATGTGGATTGCTTTCAGTCTCTAGATTGCTTTGGGTGGTATGGAGATTTTAGCAATATTGATTCTTCCAACCCATAGCATGGAATATTTTTCCATTTATTTGTGTCTTCTTCAATTCCTTTTATTAATGTCTTGTAGTTTTTAATATATAGGTCTTTCCCTTCCTTGATTAAATTTATTCCAAGTTTTTACTCTTTTTTATGCAAAAAGGGATTGTTTTCTTTATTTCTCTTTCTAATAGTTTTTTTTAAAGGTTTTATTTATTTGTCAGAGAGAGAAAAAGAGAGAGAGCACATGCAGAAGGAGCAGCAGGCAGAGGGAGAAGCAGTCTCCCTGCTGAGCTGGGAGCCTGATGTGGGGCTCTGGGATCATGACCTGAGCTGAAAGCAGATACTTAACCAACTGAGCCACCCAGGGTCCTGTCTAATAGTTTGTTATGAGTGGATAGAAGTACAACAGATTGTTGTGTATTGATTTTGTATTCTTCAACTTTACCAACTTCATTTATTATTTCTAACAGTTTTTTGATGGAGTCTTTAGGGCTTTCTATGATAAAATGTCATCTTCATATAATAACAGTTTTACTTCTTTTTTTCCAATATGTATGACTTTTACTTATTTTCCTTTCCCAATTGCTCTAGCTAGAATTTCCAATGCTATGTTGAATAAAAATGGAAAGAGTGATCATCCTTGTCTTACACCAGATCTTAGAGGAAAGGCTTTTAGCTTTTCAGTGTTGAGTATGATATTAGCAGTGGGCTTCTCATATAGAGCCTTTATTATGTTGAGGTATGTTTACCCTATATTCACTTTGTTGAGAGTTTTTATTATAAGTGTATGTTGAATTTTGTCAAGTGCTTTTTCAGCATCTGAGATAATCATGATTTTTATTCTTCATTTTGTCAACATGGTGTATCACATTGACTGATTTGCAGATGTTGAACCATCCTTGCATCCCTGGAATAAATCCCAATTGATCATGATGTATAACCTTCTTAATGTATCGTTGAATTTGGTTTGCTAATATCTTGCTGAGGATGTTCGCATCTATGTTCATCAGGGATACTGGCCTGTAATTTTCTGCCTTGTGGCATTCTTGTTTGGTTTTGGTATCAGGATAATATAAAGCTCATTTTATTTTCTCCTCTTCACCCCTTCTCCTACCTCTTTATTCTGATCAAATCCTGATTCAACTTGAAGTTATGATTGCTAAATGTGCTCTTTGTTAATGCAAATCAAGGAGAAAAAGAAAATAGGAACTATTGAAAAAAAAAAGTCTATGCAGAAAAAAGTGCACACAGAAGCTTGGTCTTGGGTATGGCTGTTTAAAAATATTGTCTTTCATACCAGAGCAATACCTCATCATTCTCTAACTTCAGCCCTGTAGTGCTGCCCATCCTCACCCCCAACCTGAACAGACAAGCCTGTGCAAGCCTGTGGCTAATCCAAGTAGTGGAGTTTTCTTTGCCACCAACAATAGGATCTTTACCTGAGTAACCTGAGCGTGGAAGACCAATCTTCTGCACTACTTTGAGGCCCTCGAAAAGTAGGTTGATTAAAAAAAAAAAAAAAAAAAAAAAGCCAATTCTGAATTCTGACTCCAAAACGGGTTTTCTGTATTTTAGAATATGTCTTTGAACTGGCAGTGTGACTTGCCTGTATTTTGTAGCTTCTATATGGTTCTGAACAGGATAACAGTAATAACAATTGGTCATAATAAAGAAAGGGAATACAATTTGTATTTAGCCTTGGAAAATTTTCTCTTTTGGAGCAGTATTTCATGAACTGTATTGCCTATACTTATATTTAACAGTGTATGTTATCTAATTATAGAACTCCCTAAATTCTCCAAGTCAGGCTGAGCTTCATTGTCACCATTTTCCCTTGAGACTTCAAGAGACCCAGACACAGGTTATCCTACATTGTTGCAATTTAGTCCTTGGTTGAAAAGGATATTTATGGTTTTTTTCTCAATGAAACATTTTATTTATATTCCACCTTTTTCCACAAGATTTCACTTTTTAAAGGGAGTTGTTCTGATAAACGAAAATAATTGACATCAAACTCTGTAGAAAATAATTCAATTTATAGACCTAATGTGGTGGTTACAAGGTGAACATTAAAATGAATAAAAATTATACAATAAGTAAAAGATAATTTAACAACATTAACACAAGGGGAAAAGAAAAAGTAGACTATCTTGTTGGATGTTTAGATTGAGCCAGAATTCTGAAAGGTACTTTGTGGCTATTTTATATTAGTCATTTAAGCCTAAATGATAATGTCAGCAACATATTTTATACATATGGAAACAAAAATGTAAGGTTAAGCACATAATGAATTATGAACATAGAATTCAAACCCAAAACTGGCTCTAAATTCATTGCTCTTTATACCAGTATTACTTACCCTTCTAGAAAATTTAAGTATGAACAATAATACAACTGACACTAAACTCAGTAAACAAATTCAAAGATTATGTTGCTTTATAAAAATTAGTTTAATCTTCCGATATCTAATTGATGACAAACTTGTATTTCTCCTTGACCACATGATGATGTTATTTTAACAATTACTATTTCTGTTCTCTTGTTGCTAATAGGAACTGTGTGATTTTGGCACTGATCTATCTAGCTCTGTCTTTAAGTGTCTTTGGAAAAAATTCTATGCCTAGAAAATTTATTAAGCCAATGTGTTCAAAGATTTTTTTTCCCCCTGGGTAATTTGGAAATAGTAGACAACCTGTTGGAATAGCACGATTTAAAGACTAACAGTCAGATATTAAGGCTCAAAAAGGATAGGTGTAAGTAAAAGGAAAGTCAGTTTGTGAAAAAATATTTAGGCCACATGTCAAAATTTGACCAGAGATTTAATATTGGGTGCTGAATGAGGATTCAGTATAGTAACTTAACTTTTTATTATGTCAATTTATTAAGAGACTATCCATGAAATATGCTGCTGATGAACATGCCTCTTAAAAACAAGCTTTATTTAATTACATTTGTGATATTTTAGTGAACTTTATCACATTTATCTCTGATATCAGCATTTACATACAACTATGCTCATTTATTACCTACTTTTTAGTTTGTTCTCCACACAGGAGCTTTCAGGTGTTCTTAGAGACATAGTATATGCTCTGTTTTTGTCTTTTTTTCTTTTGAAAGTCTTTCTAAACTACTGTATCCACAATATGTGTTTGAACTTTTAAAAATATTGTTACAAAGAAAATATCTCAAGTAAGATTTTTGGCATATTTGCATTTTAACTGCTGGAGAATCTTTTGCCATGTGATCTAACTAGCCTATAATAACCTATTGAAAGTAGACCAATTTAACATTTATTAGAGTGCTAGCTGAATTTTGGATATTCTTCCTAATATGTCCTGTATTTTTTTTTGTTTATTCAAAGTTTTAAAATATTTATTGTTTGCTGTATGTCAAGCACTAGAGATAATATGGTTAGCAAATTGGAATATCCCCCCTGCCATGCTTAGAGTTTACAGTATAGTGATACATAGACATAAACCAATTAAATATAGAACTGCTTAATTATAAACCTTAATAGGTGCATAGAAGCTCTGAGAATATTAACCAATGAAACATGACAATATGGAATGCCAGAGAAATATTCTATGACAAAAGTAACATTTTTACTCAATGTCAAACTTTTAAGTAGAGATTTAGGAATTATTTTAGCCTGAGTAAGATTTCCACTCTGGCTGTGATGGACCAAGTTTTGGAAAGGAAACGCTCTTGCCAAGAATAACTAGAAATACTGGTTAAAATATCAAAACAAAATAAGCAAAAACAAATTCAAAAGGAACAAAACAACAACCCCGAAAAATCGTTTGAATGTCTCAGGGAGCTATGAAAGCTGCCAGATCTTGGGGGACCATGATTCGAGAGAGATGAGACAATACACTGAGGTGAAACTGGTATTTGCTGGTTTATAAAGAGCATGACACCTCGAGACTGGGGATCCTAAAAAAGTTTTCTAAGTAGTACTTTCAACAGCACTGCAGAGAGAGTGTTAGGAAACAAAATTTGGATTTCAGGGGAAGGATAGACCTTCATTGTCCCAAGATTTCAGAAAAGAACTAAGGGCTAATCCCTAGGATTAAAGCATAAAAAAACTAGATAAGATCCCAGCGTCCAATCACCACAGTCTGGGTAGGATTTAGATGTAAAGTGATTTGCCTTTAACCTAACTGTAAAAGGCAAAATTAAATTCTCTATGAAGAAGATACCATTATATAGAACATCCATGATTTTTATACAGAATTTGAAGCACTCAACAATACCAAAAACAAAGCCAAGAGGAAAGAGACAACTGCAATTGGCCCAAAGGTGATCCAGCTATCAAAGATATCAGGCACTGTCTTTAAATTAACTATGGTTGATATGCTTAGAAAACAGATAACAAGATAGAGAAATTCACCACGGATCAGAAATGAAGAAAAATAATAAAATGTAAATTCTATAATTTAAACAATATAAAATTGTCATTAGGATGGCAGTAAATGAAGGTTTAGTAATAGACTAGACACAGCTATCGAAAGGTTCAATAAACTGGAAGATGTCAGCGTAAAATACCTATATTATACCATTGGAAATACAAATAGATAAGTAATATAGAAAAGAGGCATGCATAGAACAAGAAAGTGACAAAAACTTGTAACAAAATAAATATATGAAGACCTTCTACAAATTCATATGAATAAGAAAAATTCAGTAGAAAATTAAATAAAACCCAGCTGACAAGCAATATGAATATTTTCATGTTTCGGAAAGTTAGGGCTTTCAGAGCAAAAGAAAACTGCAAATTGGGCTAATGGACAGGTTTTGAAAGTTAAAAGAAGACAGGTTGGGGAGAACTCCAGAGATTTAACTGCCTAGAGGCCATGTATTTGCATTTCAAAATAGGATAAAACCAGGAGCCTGCAAGACAGGCTTGTTTGCTTTGTCTGTCTCTCCTAATATAAATAAACATTTATTTACGTTCTAAAAGATAAAAATCCAGGCACCTCCACTTTTTATCCCCAGGAAGAAGTATTTACATTAGGGAGGTGAGATTCCTTTCATCTCTCAGGAGAGGAATGGAGCAGCTAGACAGCATACACAAAAACCGCAGGAGTTCCTTAACTTCAAAATGCCCTCCCTGTGACTTAAAAAATGACTTAGATATTGAAGAGAGAGTAGTGCTCCATTGTTCACTGCAGCACTATTCACAATAGCCAAGATGTAGAATCAACCTAAATGTCCATTGACAGATGAATGGGTAATGAAAAGGTGAGGTATACATACAATCAAACACTGTTCAGCCTTAGGAAAGAAATTATGCAAAACACAACAGCATGGATGGACCTTGAGGACGTTATGCTAAGTGAAATAAGTCAGACACAAGAAGACAAATACTGTCTGATTCCACTTCTATGGTATATCTAAAATAATCAGATTAGTAAAATTAAAGACTTGAAACATGGTTACAAAGAACTGGGTAAGAAGAAGATAATCGGAGTTATTAATCAACAGGAATAAAGTTCCATTAAGTAAGATGAATAAGCACTAGAGATCTGTACAACATTATACCAGTGGTCAACAAATGTAAACTTAACAGTCGTTAAGATGATAGATCTCATGTTACGTGTCCTTATTACATAAAAATTAAGATAAATAAATAAAAGCTCTTTTGCAAGGAAAAGAAAAGATCCCATCCGCCAGTTTGATATATAAGCGGGCCTGCCTACCTCATTGCTAGGAAGAAAGAACAGGGCATGGAGTACTAATGTAGCCATTGCTGTAATAGTCATCTATCCCTCCTTCAGAAACCTCATGTTTACTTTTAGAATAATACAAATAAATTTAGATATTAAAAACTTACTGATGTCTTGCTTCAGAAAAACTATAAAAGAAGATGCCCGAATGGTCAATAAATATACGGAAATGTTCTCAATTTCATTAATCATACAAAGATGCAATTTGAAACTACAATAAGAGATCATTACACAACCACCAACAAAATTGAAATGAAAAGACTGATATGCGGGGTGAAGTTGTGGAATAATTGAAACAATTTAAAACTCCTGATAGATGTGTAAATTAAAATTTTGAAAAGCTGTTTGCAGTACCTAATAAAGTTGCACATTGGTGCATCTTATGATGCTTGGTATATTCCCAACAAAAATGTATTAAATATACTATGCACAAATGGTCATTTCAGAACTATTAGCAATATCTGAAATAGTCTTAATGTCTAGAATCAACAAACTGCACTATGTTTATATACCCAACAAAATGCCAATAAATACACAGCAAAAGATAGGAACAAAAATGATCGTTAAAGCATTATTCACGTATAATCCACCCCAAGTGGAAATAACTCAAATATCCATAAAGAATACACCAAATAAATACTGGTGTAATCAGCCAATGGAAAACTATATAATAAAGAAATAGTAGATTGCTACATGAGTAATCTCACACAATTATATGGTTGTTATAATATTGATCATAATGTTGAATGTAATGTTAATCAAAAGTAGCCAGAAAAAAAATAAGAGCTTTTTTATGATCCTATTTGTATGAACTTCAGAAATAAGCAAAACTAATCTATGATGAAAGAAGTTAGAATGGTACTTACCTTTAGTGAGCAGGGGAATAGTTAGTTACTGGGAAAGAGTAAAAAGGTGCTTGTAACCTTCTGTTTATTAGCTTGATTACACTAATGTGTTTCTTTTGTAAGAATGTATACATGTGAGCACTTAGGATTTGTGTATTTAATATATGTTCACTATACGTCACCTTTCAAAACAGTTTACTTAAAGTAAGTATAATTTAGAATACCGAAATCTTACATTTTAGATTAAAAATGGTTTAATAAGGTGTTAGGTTTATATTATTTTACTTCATTTTTATTGTAAAGAAGTTAAATTTTACAGCTTTCTGACTTTTAATAGGTTTTAGCATATGAAATATAAATTATTAAAACTACTATATTCCAAAAATGAAATGCTTCCTTTGAATTTTTTAATTAGTTTGTAGCCAGTGTATACCAATTTGACCTTCAATATATGGCGTGTGGAGAAGATGAAGGGCTTGTTCATTGTTTTTTGGAAGTAGAGAAAGATTCAGTATGGCAAACAACTTGTGGGATTGTAATCCCATGCTCTATTTCATTCATCCCTAGAATTTTACTACCTTAGAGTTTCAGTTTTGTTGCATATCCTCTTTTTGAGAATATACATTCACAGAGAAATTCTCTCTCTTTTGGGATGTTAAACTGAAATCAAAAGATGGAATTCAAAGTCTGTAACTAGACTACCAAAATGAGTTGCATGTATATGAAAGATACTTTTCTTGTATTAACGCTGTTGTCTTGCCCTAAATCTCTCATCTAACAAGTATAGAACCAGAGTTCTAACCCAGGTGTCCCGCTCGGAAGCCCATACAGATATCACTGTGTTGCCTCTGAACTCATTTAATTTTCACTGTGAAACTTGTGGATTTCAAATATGAAAATCTTATCTACAGGATTTTATGAAGGTGTGTCTTTGTAAAAGGATATATTGTAGCTCTTACTAGTCTATGTTAAAATGGATAAATAGGAACAGCTCCTAATACTATAGCAAATGATATGCTAAAAGGTGTTACATAATATTTGAGGAAACTATCACTGAAGATGTCATACATACCACCGTCCTAGCCATATAAGAACACCAGCAAAACAAAAAGGGTTTAACCCCATCACTTTTCTTAAGCAATATATGCATACTAACCTAGGACCTTTCACTCTAAGATATATGCATATCAGCATGAAGGAGAATGAATAACATAGATATTCCCTGCTTAAGGCACTTTATGTAGCTCTTTTTGATATGTATTTCTTCCTAAATCCATTAGAGAGTAACTCATTTCAACAAGGGCAAGGTTATGATTGGTTTTCATGAAGATAAGGCAGAGTTTATAATTGCATTTCACCAGGGACCCACCATCTCACCCTAGGGAAAAAATAAAGAGCTGACCTTCCTGCCCTAAGAATATAATAAGAGGGTCAAATCACAAATTCCTTCTTGCTAGAATGGTGAACAAAGTTTCCTTAATGGAGCTTGGCTGAGGTCATTTTCTTTTGCAAACATCACCAATCTCTCAGCAATATCAGTGCCTGTTCCCAGGATCCTTTGAGTCATTGAAGTTTCTGACACTGTGGCAAAGATTCGAAAGTAGGGCAAGTGGTAATAAGTGACTATTACTTAGGTTTGTCCTTTTAAAGGGAGAAAAAATGTCATGCAAATCCCTTTGATCATACTCTGTCTTCAAATCTTTGGACCTTCTAGCTTACTGTGATAAAACCTTAACCCAGTCAGGCTGCTATACCAGGATATCATAGACTGAGTAGCTTATAAACAACAAACATCTATATCCCATACTTCCGGAAGTGGGGAAATCCAAGATCATGGTAAGAATCTATGCCTGGTGAGAATTTCCTGGTTCATAGGCAATCAGTCATCTTTTTGCTATAACCCCATATGGTTATACTCCACTGAAATGAGCCCTAATCTGGTGCAATTGATGCCCTCATAAGAAAAGGAGAAAAGAGACACAGACACATACAGGGAAGATGGTCAATGTGATGACAGAAGCAAAAATACAAGTGATGTAGCCAAGGAACACCAAAGATTAATGGCCATCAACCAGAAGCTAGGAAGACACAGGGAAGGATTCTAGCCAAAGGCTCAGAGGGAGTATGTCCATGCTGACAGCTTAATTTCAGACTTCCAACCTCCAGAACTGTGAGACACTACATTTCTGTTGTGTTAAGCCACTCACTTTGTGGTATTTTGTTAGGGCAGTCCTAGGAAACCAACATAGCAAACAATGCAAATCATTGGCACAGATAGGCATCATACAGGGAGCAACCCATACTATGGGTGTGGTGCATGAAACACACTTTCAATACCACCATCAGCTGAAACTGGGGAAAATGTGCATATAGCAATAGGTCTCTGTAACAAATTGAGATTGTTGGCTCAGTGGGTGTAGATCCAAAAGAACATGTGAAAACTTGTGGGAAAACACCCAGGATGGAGATGTTTTCCTCCACTGACTAAGGGCTTTCATCTATTCCTTAGACTAGTATGGAACAAATAAAAATTAATAGCAAATTCTTATTTTTTTACATCATCTACTGTTACTGCATGTGTAAATTCCTTGTTAATTGTATGGTAAAATGTGTATTATTCTCATTCCAATATATGGGTTTAGTCACTGTCTACCCCTCAAAAAAACTAAGATAGCTATATTACAGTATTTTCAGGAATAGAAATTTCCAATCATTTTAAAAAAATGATGCCTGCATGAATTGTATACTCAATAAGACTCTGTAGTCCACAACATGGGTTAACTGATGTAAATAGTAGACTGTAGGGAACATTTCTTGACAATGTTAATTTTGTTTGCATTCCAATACTCCATATTCTACCATAAATTAATTCTGATTCCAGAAAGAGTAAAGTCCAAATTCATATATACAAGATGCATTAAACTAACCCATAGAATTTAATGGGCAAAATACAGTTCTGTGGTACTCCGTATGCACAGTGAAAATTGGACTAAATATGGAGAATTTAAAGAAATCTTCATATCTTTAAATTTTCTCATTTTTCTACTTAAGTATGACATTTACTAATTTAAAATGACATATTACTCATAGATTCTTTGGCATGACTATGTCTGTATCATGTAAAAATAGGTTATGAGTAGATGTGACTACTAATCTATTACTAAATATCAGTTGCAAATTAGGAAATGAAGAGATATTTGCCCTTCTCTATTTTTTACTTATATTTAGTATAAAGAAATTGTGCAATTTCTTAAGAAAGTATGGTAATGGGTGCCAAATAACACACGGATTTCATAAAATTTTTCCAAATTTCAAATAAAACATGATCTAGCCATTTAAATTAAAACTGGGCAATTTTATATGATATATCACATGAGCCTTAACTTATACATACTAATTTTTATTTGAACATATTGAGCATCTTTAATTAAAAATACTCTAAAATGGGGGTGCCTGGGTGGCTCAGTCAGTTAAGCATCTGTCTCTGGATTTTGGCTCAGCTCATGATCTCAGAGTCCTGAGATCCAGCCTCATATGGGCTCTGGCTGGACATGGAGCCTGTTAAGATTCTCTCTCTCCCTCTCCCTCTTCACCCTCCACCCCACTTGTACTCTTGGGCACTCTCTCTCTCAAAAAAAAAAAAAAAAACCTCTAAAACATACTGCCTAGGAAATATTGTAGACTTAATACATTATTTTCAATGTGATAATAGTTATTATTAAAGCTAAGATATAAATGTATCATCTTAAAGATTAAAACATCTCCCAAAAAGTTTTCATTAAAGGTAGCTATCATATGCAGTATACATATATAAATATATTGATTAATTAATTTTGAACATTTTTTTTATTATAGTCACAGGTTTAGAAGACAAATGCACCAGTTTCCTTTAAAGTTAGCATTGGAGGGGCACCTGGGTGGCTCAGTCGGTTAAGCGTCTGCCTTTGGCTCAGGTTATAATCCTGGAGTCCCATTATGGAGTCCTGTTTTCGGCTCCCTGCTCAGTGGGGAGTCCTGCTTCTCCCTCTGCCCCTCCTCCTGCTCATTCTCTCTCTCTCTCTTACTCTCTCAAATAAATAAATAAAGTCTTTAAAAAAAATAAAGTTAACATTGGAGTACCAAAATATGTAAGATTTTACCATTGATTATTTTTCTGTTTTCTGCTTCCCTAATCTGTTTGACTCACAAGCAAAATCATCATCAAAGAACTACTGAGTACCCCCAGGACTTAACAATATACTAGGTGTTTGATCATTGAAAACTATAAAGAATATGCTTAGTTACTGTTGAATTGAAATGCTGAGTGGTCCATTAAGCAGAAATGAGTAACGCATCCATCAGAGGCATCCATGGTAAATGATTACTCTGACAGTTCATATGTTGAATATGAGCACACTCATGAGAATGTATGCACTGGATGATGGGATGCTAACTTTTATTCTAAAAGTCTGTTCTTCAGTAAAAGTCTGCAACTCTATCTTAAATCACCTGTCATGCTATATATAGCATAGACTATAAATAATTCTGGCCAAATCACTATAACTATAGAAAGAAATTTCAAGTGTTTTGATCTCTAACATGATCACTACACCCTGATAAAACACATGGGTAATATTGAATTTGAATTGTTAAGTAAAGGAAGAACATACAAGAAAATTAGTGATATTCATAATATTTGAAAAATTCCAACTTGCACCATAATGAATAGCTATATAAAAGTGATACCATAATAGTAGGTTATGAAACCTTGTGTAACTCAAAAGCAGCTAGATGCTCAGTTACTTTAGTAAGTGAGATATAATCTGAAAATAAAAGAGCTGGACTCTGTGGTCTTCAGGAATTTTCCCAGCTCAAAATTATTTTTGCATTCATAACCCTAACCATTTAATATTAAATATAAATATTTTATAGTAATACTAAATGATTTATAATAATACAAAATATAAAAATACTTAATAAATGCTAAAAACGGATACTACATAATAAAATATGAGTAAATACTAAATAAATACTAAAAATGAATAATTTATATTGAGTTTAACACATTCATCACAATGGAAACTACATCTGACCCAATTTGCAGTAGTCATGATTTTAAAGGATATATAATAGCAGTGATGACCCATTAGTAAAATACATGAGCACTTGCATATCATTGGAATTTATGAAACAAATAAGAAAAATTTGATCTGTAGTTATTTTGCAGGGGGTACAATAATGAGCAGTTCCATTTGTATCTTCATATCAGAACAAAATATTAAATACACTTACACTGAATTTATTTATTTATCTATATTCCTCTCTTTATCTAAACCTCTAGTTTATATATATTTAAGATATACATAATCAAGACAGTTTTTATATCATCACTATCTTTTTTTATAGCAGTAGAAACATGAAGTCTATAATTGCATCACTTTTTAGATATAGGAATAGAAATTATTGGCATCGAATGTAGCTGTCCTCTGGAAAAAAATTCTAAGCGATCATAAATGATCACTACTTTTAATGTCTGCACAAAGAGAGGAAAATAGTAAAGACAGGGAAACACACACAAAAAAAAGAAAAATGCTGGATAAGATGCTCATGGAGAACTTATACTGCTTATTAGTGATTTGTCTTCAGGGGTTAAAAACTAGTATTTTTAAAACCATTTTACAAACATAGGAATTCACTTGTTTATTCACTCATTCAATAAAGCAACCTAATGTTTATTGTATATCTCCATATCTTTGGCAGTAGAATATAAACTCCTTGAAGGCAAGCATTTTTGTTTTATAACCTTAGAACAGGGTCTGACACATAGTAGGTATTGATATGTATGTGTGAAGTGAATGAATGAATGACAGGTACTAGCATAAAAATCAGTAGATCATGTATAGCTCGTGTCCTTCAGGTGTTTCCAATAAAATAGATGGAGCTTACAGATATTTAAAATTACTGTTAAATATTATTGTAAAGTACAAACATTGCCCAAAAACAAATCAAATTTTGTTCAGTAGTGTTAAAAATAAGGTAACGCAGATGCAAGATGTTGAGTATTAGGAGCAAGAAAATGGAATTTCAAGAAGTGCTAGATTTTAAATGAGTAGTTTCTTTCAGAAAAGTCCCTTGATATCTATGCAAAATAGAGGGATCTACAGGACTCCCTCTTTTCACACTCTTTCAGCATTAGCAAAGGCATCTTCACACATGAAGGCAAGGATGGGCAATTTAAGAAAAACTCTTGACTATAAAAGTCTCTAAATAGCGGAATTAAGCACAGATTGGCTGTTTATTCACCCCGAAAAAGATCCTCTAGGGAAAGATAAATGATCAGGACTGACTCAATATCCCAGGAAAAAGTTCAGTAATAAGCATATCAGCTCTTCGGAGGTATTCCAGAAATCAGATCTTGGATCCAGAGTTTAGTGTGTTTATTGAAAACTTAAATTATGAAGAAATTCAAAATGTCAATTACATTAAAATATAGAACGTATATATAAGTCAAGGTAGTAACAGAAGGTTTTCTGTTTATTTTTTAAAGAGGTGTCAAGGAAGAGGTAGTCAGCCTTCAAATACTTGAGAAGCTTATCTTACACACGATAGTAGCAAGTAATTGTCTATTTCAATCGAGGAAAATGAAAAGGAAGGCATAGATATAATATGTATTAGAATTGAATTATTAAGCCTTTAAAATAATTTCCTCACAATGAAAGTTTTAAAACATTTATAAGTGACTTATTTTGAAAGTGATGACATGTCTCATTGTAAAATACTTGTGATTCACATACATTTTCTTCTTCCAGGTATGGATATAATTCTTCTCAAAACAGGGTAGTAGGCCTGCTGTATCACTATAGATCCTTTCTAAAATGATACTTTATAATCAGTTCTCCCTTTATTAATTAACTACCCTCAATTAGCTACAATTAGCTGAATATACTTACTGTTTTAGTTATAAAAGTATGAACGTTATGTTGCTACATTATATATGTTTCTGTGAGACATCTCAATTCTTTAATGGGACAGTAAGCAGTATCTGAATAGTATTAACTCATGCAGGGCACCTAGGAATGGAGTGGCATTAAAATGAACCAATAGAATCCATACTTTTTATATTTCCATTTGCAATTCTAAAGTTCTTTATTTCTTAAGGTTAGGTTTTAAGATAACTTATAGGAAAGAAATACTTGTTAATAATTGGATTTCAATACTAACCATAGGAATTAAAGGTCAATTTAGATTTTTAAATGAGCAATTTTTGGTCCCTGATCCCATAGTAATACTCAAATAATATATTTGGAGGAACTTTTGGAAAGTGGGCTTTTATAGCATTATGGAGAAGGAAGGGAACAGCCACACAGAGCCCTTTCCACGTCAGTGTTGTTGACTTCTGTGTTAACTGAGCCCAGGAGAGCTCTACTCCAAAACCATCAAGCAGAGAAGGGTATACAAATCATCTAGATTCTTATTAAATGAAAAGAAGATGTGATATGATTTAAAAGATCAGGGTAGAGATGTGTAAGCAAGATTCCTAAGATTAATTATCCTAAGTAAACTTTATTATTTAAGGACTATTTGGACTATGAAGAAGCTGTTTTTTTTCGCTCAACACCGCGAATCAGATTTACATGGTGTCATAAATATTGACAGCATTATGTTAGTCATGCATTTTGATTTCTTTTTCTTACTGAGAATCCTATAGAAACAAGGATTATATAAACATATTTAGGATGGATGCACCCAGAGGTTGAAATGATGGAACCAGTGACTCTATGACTATTAAGTTGTTTTCACGCTGTTAAATATTTTGCATAACAGTGGAGCACTAAGGTACCAAGGACTGTTTCAGCATCTCTTACTACAACTATTTTTCCCACTATTTGTACATAGATTAAAATTAATAGTTTTGATTCTTTCCCCGTGTTTTGTAAAGATAAAGCTAATGCATCAAAATGTTAAGTGCATTTCCCCGAATTCTAGCTAAAGTCTAAAGCTGAAGACAATAGGTATTAAATACCTACCCGTTCCAAAGTATGGCCTTTTAATAAATCCATACATTCATTTACTAAAAGGCAACAAAACTGGTCAACTCCATTCTAAACAAGTTAGATGATAGATGACTAGAAAATTGAAAGAGATTCTTTCGAGCGAATTTTTAGAGTAGGGATGGGGATTTCCGCCAAAAGAGTGAGACTGACATCTCACTACCCTGTGGCATTGCAGCAACTGTGTGGTTTTGCACCAGACGATCTTTAGAACAGATCAATGGTCTTGATAGGGATTGGCACACATGCGGACATAGACACTGATGTCTGCTTTTCTTTACCAGAAGTCTGGCCAGAGCAACCAAGAAAGGAATGCTATAAGGAGATAACAGAAATGTTCTCATTTGCCAGGGCAAGGATACATGAGCTCTTGTGGGGCTATTGGAGCACAACAGCCCATCCTAAAGATGTAGCCACGCGCAGGGGTGCTAGAGTACCTGGGTTTGGGGGTCCCAAACAGACCAGGTTAGGCCACTCACCACTAACAAAAGCCAAAGGTGAAGAAATAAGTGGTGGTGAAACAAGAAAGGAATTTATTTCAATGAGTCCAATACCAAGAAGGCAGCAGTCTAGCATCTCAAAGACTCAAATACTTCCAGGTTTATATAAGGAGAATGTGAGGCAAAGGTGGGTGGGTACGTGCAGGTATAGGCAGTGCAGGTCAAATGAGTCATTGTCTTGGAGTCAGTTACCGGCTCTGTCTTGGTGGCTCAGGGCAATCCTTTTTGCTTGAGGGAGGGGGTAGTTTCAGCTTCCCTCAGAGGATGCTTCGCCCTCAGGGTCTTTTGCCTGAACCAGAAGACAAGCTGGAAAGAAGAACCCAACTAGAAATTTTGAGGTAAAAATGGAGACAAAGAGACTCCTCTTGACTGTGCTAAGGTTACATATAATGAATTAAGTACTTCTGCTGTCAATGAGTAGAAACAACAATAGGCAGAAAGGAGCAGAGTCAGTGATCTTCCAGAGTCTACTAAAAAATAAACTAAAAAGCTAACTACATGTCCTGTTTTACTAGAGATAGTCTTGGTTTACAGCATTGTTCCAACATCCTGTCCTTTTTCACTCACACAAGTATACTGATTTGTGGCTAAGGTGCTCAGAGTATATTTCCTGATCAATTTATAGAACGAAGAGAAACAAAACAAAATGTTTAAAGCAGTTGCAAAAATTTATGTACAAAAAAAATTGGTTTAATGAGATTTTTAAAATGTTGTTTTGTTGGTGATTTTTTAAGTTTCAACGTATAAATCAATCTTTTGAAGGGTAGATATGTATTTGTTTCTTCTGTGCATAATGTGTTTTCAAATAGTTTGCAAGTCCCCTGAGAGTAAAATCCATGTCTAAGACTCTTTAGTATCACTCTCAACATACTTATATTTTCTAAATAAATATTAAATGAATGAGTGAAGATGAAGCGTGAGTCCAAATTCTGTTAGAAATTTATGAGTAAATCTGGAAAAAAATCAGTCTCACTTTCAGAAGAGTTGTCCATGGTTTTAAATTACATTGCATCATAATTAAATATATGAGCCATGACATTATTCTAGAAATATCTTCACAAAGTCACAGTTGAAATTATTTATGTCTCTAAAAATACACTAAATACTGACATGATTCACTTTTTAGCTTAGCCTTTTTTGTAGAAACATCTTTGTTGTAATAAAAACTGAGATGATTGGCCTGACCTGGGAGAAATAGGTTTTTATGCTGTGTTTATCAAAATAAATTTTAAATAGGAAATTTAAAAATAAGCAGGTAGATATAAGGCAATGGCAAATCATCATAAAAAGACATGGGGAAGTTATAGACTGTTCTTCCTCTGAAAATATGAGGTAAAAAAGAGAGTTAAAAAGGAATATTTTAGGGAAAGTAAATGCCACTATTTCAATGTCTTTTAGCCACTGGAATTGTTTAACAGGAGGGAAATACTAATTAAGATTTCACTGCCTCCAAGCAATATTTACTGTAGTTGAACTGGATGAGTTTTATAGCGGCTCAATCTCATTTCCTTGTTAAGATCTTCATACCGAAACCCAGGCTTCTCAGATTTAATCAGATGCAGCTCCTTTTCTCCACCACCCCCCACCCCGGCCCCAGTAGAGAAGAAACACACTTGGTACTCCACGACCTCAAGAGATTATTAATCTATAAAAATGTTCTTGCCCTCCCACAACCTCCCAGCCTATGACAATAATTATGATGGCTGCTGCAGAGTTGTGTTGCTGTTAAAAATGGCAATAATAATGGTGGAATTAAATCCTCTTTCCTTATGTATAAATGCAACACTTATTTCCATGCTATTTGGATAGGATCCATTCTTTTCTAGCAGACATGGCTATGCATCATTCTTAAATATACTGTAAATCTTCTAATAATTAATAACTGCTAGAGTGCAGTTCCTTAAAAAATGAATTTATATGAATTATGAATCACCTGTAACTGAATTCATTTTTCCCTTTCCTTGGCTGTAAAGCCAAAATGAAAGGGAGCTGTTGTCAAGTATGTATATCATTAAAAAATGTTTTTCTCTTTTAAATATTTTGGTTGTTTAGGTTGGCTTTATTTTTTTATTGGATTAATTCCTTGGAACCATCATCGGACTGCTTTTTCAAGACACTGTATTTTGTTATGCTTGGTTTTCCAGACAGTTTTGTGTTCTAAATGTGAATTGCTTTTTTATTATGAAATTAGTGCAGTTTAGGGGAAAAAATTAAATCAAAATAAATAAATATCCCCTACATTACTCTCATTAAATTTTTGTAGTATATCCAGCTGGAGTATTTGCTATATGTGTGTCTATATATCTGTATTGCTATTGATAGCAATATAGATATAGATATATCGGTGGGATCATTACATACATTGTGTTTTTAACTTGATTGTTTTTTCTTCAAAAACCCATTCTTCACATTACTGCAAGTTAAAAGGCATTGCTTAAGGACTTCAGACTATTTCATTGAATAGGTAATTTATGTAATCCAAATCATAATTCATTCTATATTTTTTATCTACTAAAAAGGGGACTAGTGATACACCAAATAGTACATTTTTGTACACTTTCTAACTTACATACTCTAAATTGTTATTTATCCTTTATTATCGTTCCTCCTTTCCTGTATTGCTCTATATATTAGCTACAATTTTCATCTTGTCACAGAAGCTGGGCTTCAAAAAGGTTTAGCAGCTTGTCCAAAGCCACACAGCTAGTAAGCCATAAAACAAGACTTGCCGTTATCTGCTTTCAAAATTAAGAGATAGGTTCTGGCACTGTGGGTAGCGCTTAGAAATTATCAAAATTCCAAGTGAGTAATTGAGGTATGAGCTTTAGATGAAAAAGCAAAAGTATTGGGAAAGTTACTCTAAATTTACCAAGAATCTGTAAGTTGGCTTCTCTCTGGCTCAATTTTATAACAGAGAAAATTTTCTGTGAGTAATAACTGTAAAGCTTAATTCTCAAGTGTAGAACACATGATACAGTATTTTAAAACTGTAAGATTCACTTGTTATCTATCCAACTTCTCACTAACTTTACTTTTACAAATAAGGAACAATAACGAACTAAGACTAAAAGTTTTAAGTGACGTTCCCAAGATGTCCCAGATAATTTGTGTACAAGTGCATAAATAGTATAGAATTTCTATTACAGTACTTGAAATCTATATGAAAAAAACATGAAGAAAGAAAAAGAAAGGAAGAAAACCATTGGTTTACTCTGTGTCTGGTAGTTCACTTAGCACCTTGAAGATACATGCTGTATAACTTAGTGGTCATTTGAATAGGGATATTATGTCTCAGTTGTAGTTTTATCTTCTTCACAAAAAAATGGAGTGTAGAATTCTGGGAAGAAAGGGAGGTGAAGGTGTGGTTCTGTGTGAGATATTTGTTTCAAACAGCAATTACTAGAATGCTTAATACATTTATTAGCTTTTTAAATGCAGAAATAATGGTCCTTTATCTGAAAAATAGTTCCACACTCTGCTTGCTTGAATCTTGAATGTGTTTTGATTTTTTTCTACATTAACCATGTCAGTGTTACAGCTTTTTCGTGTTTAACTCTCACTTAACCTTAATTGAAATCTCACACCCTTTGTACCAGCATGTTGTATTATAGAGGAGGAGTCAAATAGCACAATTTAACCCCTGCTGCAGAATTTAGAAGCAAGTGGATCAGACGCTCCCAACCAAAAACAATTGTGGTAGTATGGTGGCAGTTTTCAATTTTTTTTTAACTTGGTTATATCGTGTGTGTGTGTGTGTGTGTGTGTGTGTATGTAAACCTTTGCAAGTGCCTATTAACAACAAAATGCTTACAACTAGAAAGTATCCAAATATATATATTGGGAACCAGAAAGAGATGTCAATACAGGAAGACAGCATACTAGGCTTCAACCAGATGTTGAGGGTGAAGCCCCCAGGCACAGTGGGCAGCAGCAGCTTTCCATAGGAGAGGATGCGCCTGCAACCCCATGGCCTGAGGCGAGGCTGAAAGGCATGCCCAGGGAACTGGCCAAGGCCTGACAGTGGCCCATTGCCACACCACAGGAAGGCCAGTGGATTTCCCCAATAGACCATCTTGGAGAATGAACACAACTTTGCTTGGGGGCTTGCCTTACTCAACACACAGAATGCAGCCCCAGAGGAAGAGAATTTAGCTCAGTTTTGTCAGGGAAAAACTTTTTAGTGATAAATGGAGAAGGAACTCACAGCTTTTAAGGAACTACTTCTAAAACAAGGTCAGACAGAAGGATCAAGCTTCATCAAACAAGTAAGAAACATCCAGCAAGGAACTTCCTGAAGTAGTGAATATAACTGAAACTAAATCCCAGAAAGTTAGCTTAAAGTTCAGATACGAAAGGAGATCTAACATAGAACACCAAATATTGCTAACAAGTGGGTTAATTGCAAAATGACTGATTAGGAGTATTTTCAGACCCTCAAAAGAAACCTGGCTTTTCTCCATGCATCCTTAAGTACTTATCTGGGACAAAATTCATTGTCCTTTCTATTTTTTTGTTAATTTCAAATACTTATACTAGATTTTAGCCTAAAAGTCAATCATAATATTTTAGGTGTACGTATTAAAGGCAATATACGTAACGGTTCCTTTTACTGAACTGGCCTGGAATTTTTGATGCATTCATAGCCAAGTCACTGACTACAATAATTAATTGCATAGTAACCATGTCTGAAATTGGAATACTGATACTATACCACATAAAAGCAGGAGCTGGCCAAAATGACCAGTTGATCTATTGAAGTGTGGTCCAGCTGTGAAGTCATAATATCTATAAAATTGTTCCAATTTCTGTGCTTTTAATTTAGCATAACTTTGTTTGACATCTAAACAACCATGCAGAAAACAATGGTAAGTAAGGAAAGTACAAAATAGTTGTCGAACCATGTGTCAGGCCCTAGGAAACCTTTTGAACCAAGGTAGGGAAGAATGTAAAGATATTATCAAGAATGAGAATCACAGACAGCAAGCAGATCAGAGGCAGAAATAACCTTAAGATTTCCTTCCAAGCCCTCATTTTATGGAGAAGGGAATAGATACCCAGAAAGAGTTTTGTCTGTAATGTTACAGTGCCCCAAAGTGCCAGCTCTAGGACAGACCCTACATCACAGTGGCTTTTCCTTCTATGATGGGTTAAATTGTGTTCCTCAAAAAGATAGATTGAATTCCTAACCCCCAGTATCTTAATATATGATCTTATTTGGAAATAGGGTCTTTGCAGGTGTAATTGAGTTAAGGTGAGGTCATATTGGAATTGTGTGGGTTCTAATTCAACATAACTGGTATCTTCATGACAAGAGGACACTCTGAAACACAGACACACTTGAAAGAAGGCCATGTGACAATAGAAGCAGAAATTGAAGTGTTGCAGAAGCAGAGTTTATAAGCTAAAGAAAATCCGAGTTTGCCAACGAACCACCAGAAGCTAGGGAAAGGGAAGGAAGGATCCCCCCGTACAGGTTTCAGAGGGAGCGTGACTACAGACACCTTGATTCAGGACTGCTGGCCTCCATATCTGTGAGACCACATTTCTGTAGTTTTGAAGCCGCACAACTGTGATACTTTGTTACAGTAGCCCTAGGAAACAAACACACCTACATCCTAAATACCCATCTCATTCAGTTAAAGGACGAAGTGAAATTTGCAAATCATCCAACAATACTTAATGTTATTAACTGTGGACTTTCAGAATATAATTGTAACATGAATATAGCAGTGACATTAGAACTCTTGATAATTTTGAGACTGATGAATGAAGTTAATGAGTGATATCAAGCAGAGTTAAATAGACCTTACCGCCAGTTTCAAGAGAATTTAGAAAATAAAATTACTAAAATTCATCTCCACTTACTCTAAAATATCATTATTTCTTCTTTTGTAGCAATGGCTCTTCTTTATTTGTACCTCTTGAGTTCGTGTCCACCCTTATCTATGAGTGACTGAATATGATGAATATGAAAGATGGTCAGGAGTACACGTATGATTGGGCTCTGGACAACTGTGGCAAGGTCCATTTATATCAGAGGAATTTTAGATTCGTGTATGTATTACGACACTTTTGTGGCCAAAGGGCAGGAAGTTTTTTGAGAAAAACATGTCTCTTTCTAATTTATGTAAAGATAATAATAATAGCTCACCAGAGCAGAGATGTTTTTTAGGTTTTGATTTAGACCTTAGGTGGAACTGGAAAGAAAATACAGACAAAAGGGAGCCTAAAAAGTACATTGAAAATCTGTTTACAAAATCTATTCACTTCCATCAGCCATTGTTCACAATTTTTCTTTGACTTAGACAAATTCGAGACTTGTGTAAGTTTTGATCTCCCACAGATCACTCAGGGCCTGAAGGAAAAAATATGAATGAAATGCACATTGCTTTAATTCAAAGAGCTATAAAAGAAAAAAAAAAGATTTAAGATAACATCATTAACTCTGAACTACAAGAGAAAGAAAGAAAAATGTACTTGTTTAAAACTCCTAATACCTCAAACAGCATGTAGTATCTGCATCCTACCTTATTGGGAAAGTATTAATATATTACTTTGTAACAGTATTGGTGAATTAAATATCACTCATTTCCTTGCCATGTTAACTCTGAGTATTTTAGATTGTATTCATTTTTATCAAAATCTATACAAAATACACCTTATAGAAACTTGAGAATCTTTGATTAACTTTAATTGGGTGAACGATAAGGGTGTACCTTGAGGCAATTCAGGAAATATAAACCAGTGGGTTATAAATGGCACATAAATGCTTTATTTGTTAAGGGAGGTAATGTTTATGGTTAGATTTTTAAATAAGTCTAAAATAATTTATAAACAAAGGTTTAGAGAAGCTGAAGAGCATAGGTTTGTCTCCTACCTTTATTTATTTATTTTTAAAGATTTTATTTATTTATTTGACAGAGAGAGGCAGAAAGAGAGGGAACACAAGCAGGGGGAGTGGGTGAGGGGAGGGAGAAGCAGGCTTGCCGCTGAGCGGGGAGCAGGATGCAGGGCTCAATCCCAGAATGCTGGGATCATGACCTGAGCCAAAGGTAGACACTTAACAACTGAGCCACCCAGGCGCCCCTGTCTCCTGCCTTTAACCTCAGTCCTGAAAATGCAAAACATAGTGTTTAACAGCAAAGACTTAAGCATAGGCAGATTGGCTCCATAACTCATTAACTGACCTTGAGCAAACTTTCTCAACCTCAGTTTGTTCATATGTGTATCTAATCTGTCTCATAGAATTCGTGTAGGCAAAAACGAGATAATACACATAAAGTGTTAGCGTACAAGCCTATCTCATAGTAAGCCCTTGTTTGTACTTTATTTTATATTATAATAAAAAAGAGAGCTATATACACAGAGCACCAAATCATTAAATCCTCTAAGTTTGAGACAAGATACTGACCCACTTCAATGATTTTCATGCTCCCATTTTAAAGATATTAAAATTAACTATCATTATAGCATATAGTTGTAGCAGCAGGCACTTTTAAAAAATATTTGACATTACGTAACTCCTTGAATCTTGATGGCTATACCATGAGTTAGCCATAATTACTATGCCTGTTCTGTAAATGTGAAACTGAGACACACAGAGAGGGTTAGAAATTTGCCTCATGATACGCAGCAGAGCTGAACGTTGATGCTAAGAAGTCTGGTTTCGGAATCTATGGTCAAAACCTTCAGCCACACTTCTGTCATTAAAATGTACATTAGTCTGTGGATTGCTATGGCATGTATCTTGTTCATTTTATGTAGAGGTTCATATAAAGTTTAATTCCATGCTTACATTCTTCACTCTTAATAGCTAATGTGCTGTGTCTTTATGGTATTTAACCAATGTAAATCAGATAGTTTGACCTTCAGTTAACTCAGAGAAAATATTTGTTCACAAATCTGACTTTTAGCTTCACTCTAAAAGCCCTTTTATTCACGGGAAAAGAGCTAAAAGAAAACAAGGGAGTATGGCAGGGATGCTTACACAAGGAAGCCCTTACAGTTTAAATGTCTGTGCTTCTAACAAAGCACGAAGCCAGCGGTTATAATTCACAAAAGAAAGTTGGTTGGCAACTGGAATTCATAATAAATCTCAGGGTCAGACCACAGACTCACAGAGGGAAAAATTATATAGAAAGGAGGAAGAACTTTTTTTCACCATATCTTTTCCTGCATAGAGAGCTTTCCTAAGAGATTAATGCAGAGTCATATCTATAGCAAAAAGAAAAGGGTGCTCTGTCCTTAGAATCAAAGCCAAAGAAAGAATGAAGAATAGAATAGCAACAATAAGCTCTATCTTCTTATAGTCTTGTATGAAAAGGAAGTGAAAGTGTCTCTGACGCTCCCATTAAATGCAGTAAACTGTTTTAGGAAAAGGATTATACTGAAACCATTTCAACAGGCTTAAAGAAATAATACTATTCTCAATTTCGTTAAAACTTCAGTTGGTTTAAATGTGTTCACATTTTTCAACTTTATATTCAAAATTTTTCAAATAAGAACATTGATAGGAGTCTTTTACCTGGTGTGTTTTGCTGCAGTCATCAAAAGAAATTCAATTTTCTTTAAAGAAAATGAACTTGTTCAATATATTCACTTGAATAGCCAGTTTTAACATAATTGTTTACTCCCCAAATTTTAAAATATCGCTGTATTTTTCTTTTACATGTAACACATGTCCATTGTCAAAATTCACACAGCATTTAACAGTATGAAGAAATATTAACTGAATTCTTATCACTCATAAGTAAACCCTGTTAACATATTCACATACCATACATTGTCTGTCATTATTTGTCATAAAATTATGTTCTTCTAATATAGTAATTACATATTTTAAGCTTAATAACATATAATAACAGTGATGTTAGTACCACAAGTTTTTTTTTAAAGATTTTTTTTTTTTTTTTTTTGAGAGAGAGCCCTCCTAGGCAGGAGGGGCAGAGGGTGAGGGAGAGTGAGTCTTAAGTAGATTCTGGGCTGAGCCTGACATGGAGTTCATCTCTCTTGACCCCTGAGATCATGACCTGACCTTAAACCAAGAGTTGGTGGTTACCCGACTGTGCTGTCCAGGTGCCCCAGTACCACAAGTTTTTAAAGCAATTTCATATTGAACTGCTTTTCAACTTTCTTCTATTACAAACAAAGCTACAAATTATATATATATATTTTTTTTCACACTTTTCCAATTGTTTCTTTTGGATACATGCTTGTAATGGTTGAATAATATAAATAATGTATTAAAGAGCATTCATGTTTTAAACTTTTCAATACACATTTCCAAATTGCATTCCAAAAATAAATTAACATACATTTCCACCTGTAATATATGTAAACATCCTTTTGCAAATATCCTTATAAATACTGGAAATAGCCTCTCCTGCCCATTCTTCCTGATCATTTAAAAGAATTTTCCATAAATACTTTGGACCTTTTGACCAACCCTTTACTTCATCCTACACAGAAGCAAATTAATAGTTTGATGTTAACAGTCATTGTCTGTCGTTCTTTATGGAGAAAAGCTAATGTGGGGGGTAAGGGGATTTGCTCCCTCTTGATGGTCTGTACTGTCAATTAGTTGAACTAGCATCACAGTTCCCAGAATCCCCTTGCCTGTATGATTCCAGGTTAGAGTTTTTCAACAGAAAACTTACTCAAGATTTGAAGGCTACTATCAGAAACCATTATTTTTTTAAGATGATGCATTTTTTATTCAAGTTTTTATTTAAATTCTAGTTAGTTAATATATATGGTAAAATTGGTTCCAGGTGTAGAATGTAGTGATTCATCACTTACATATAACACCCAGTGCTCATCACAAGTGCCCTCCTTTAATACCTATCACCCATTTAGCCCATCCCCCACCCATTTCCCTCCATCAATCCTCAGTTTATTCTCTATAGTTAAGAGTCTCTTATGGTTTGCGCGCCTCTCTCTCTCTCTCTTTTTTCCCTTTCCCCTATGTTCATCTGTTTAGTTTCTTAAACTCCACATATGAGTGAGGTCATATGGTATTTGTCTTTCTCTGACTTATTTTGCTTAGCATAATATACTCTAGCTCCATCCTCTTTGTTACAGATGGCAAGATTTCATTCTTTTTGATCATGCATTGAAAGACAGTGACAGTGATCACAGATGTGCTTGAGAGGGCTCAGCTTGCTCTTACTATTCTCTGTTCCATGACCAGCTATTCTTCCAAACTGCTGGCCCTGCTGACCAAGAGAGGCACCACACTCTTTACAAGACACTTGAATGCAGAACCACAGAAGAAACAACTCCCATAAACTTCTTTACCAACATCCCTTAATGGTCCCCCATTGCTGGTTAGACATGCTTGACTTCCCAGATCAATTGATTGTGCCTTCTCTGATAATCCAACTCTCCCTTTCACATATTCATCTCCTCAGCTGTTCCCACAGTTAAGTAATGTTTAATTCCTATAAGAAATCCTTTATCTGATAGTTCATCTGAAAATTCTCTTCCCTTCATAAACCCTGCCTGCTTTTCTTTCCTTCTCCACCTAGACCAGTGAGAGATGGTAGCTTAGTTAAGTGTTGGTGGTATACAAACTAAACCTCATCCTCCCATGGGCTGTCCTAAAGCCTGGACTGGGTGAAGGGGTTGACTGTGGAGTTAACAAACCCATTTTGATTCTCATACTAATGTATGTTTATCAGCTAATTCTTTATGTTTGTTTGCCTTCTGTGGACTTTTAAATCCTGTCAACTCGTACAGAATGCAGAAGTGAGAATATAGGTGTTATCAACCAGCCCCTTTTTAACTACTTCAAGAGGTACTATGATTCTTCTTTCATTTTACTGATTTAATGAGCAAAATCAAGTACCGTGACTTTTAGACTTATTTAAATATTAATGAGATTGGATATTGTCTTCATTTGTTTACTTACCATTTGCAGTGATTTATTTTAAGTGTTGAGTTATGCATTGTAGCCAATGTTTGACTTACTTAATTTTCATTTTGATTTGACAATTACATATGCTAAATATTTGTCACTTTGTTTTATAAATTTCTTTATTGTTTTATATCAAATATGTAGAAAACAAATAGTAAAATGGTAGACATAAAAACCCTTTGCACCTCACAGAGTACTATTGAGAAAATGAATATACAAGTTACAGATTTGCAAAAAATATTTGCAAATTATATATCTGTCAAAGAACTTATAGCCAGAATATTTTTTTTTAAATCTTATCACTCAATAATAAAAATCAACAACTGGTTTCACCAAAAAAAAAAAAATTCAACATAGGATATATATGAATAATCAATAAAGACATAATATGATGTTTGACATCATTGAACATTAGGGAAAGATAAATTTAAACTAAAATGAGAGATACTGTTCCCCCTCCCCCGAGAATTGCTACACTCAAAAAGACAAACAATAACAAATATTGGGGAGAATGTGGAGAAATTACACTCTCATACACTGCTGGTGGAAATGCAAAATAATGCACTCACTTTGGAAAAAGATTTGACAATTTCTCAGAAAATTAAGAGAAATGAAACATGTCCACACAAAACATGGATATAATCTTCATAACAACATTATTCAGAAGCGCCAAAAAAGTGCAAACAATCCAAATTTCCTTCAGTAGGTGAATGGAGCAAACAATATGGGACATATTCACACAATAGAATTCAAGTAACCAATAAAAAAAGTATGAAGTATCGATACATATTACCACATGGATTAACTTAAAAGCATCACACCAAGTGAAAGAGGCCACATGCCAGAAACCATGTACTATATGATAACATTTATATGAAATGTCCACAAAAAGCAAACTTAAAAAAGCAGAAAATAAAGTAGTGGTTGTCTGGGACTAGAGATGAGAATTGTAACTGCAAATGGGCATGATGGACCTTTTTTTTTGAGATGGAAATGTTCTAAAATTACATTGTGTTGGTGGTTGCACAACTCTGTAAATTTACTAAAAATCATTGAATAGTACGCTTAAAAATGAGTGAATTTTATGGTATGGAAATTATACCTCAATAAAGCTATTAAAAATAGATAGACCAAAAATTTAATTAGTATTATCCCTTTTGGGCTGATAGCTATAAACATGATTGAATTTTACCTATGAAATACAGACTTATCAAATGATTAGCTGATTTGCCCAGGAACACTAAAACAGGACAGTCCAGCAAATCAATCTTGTTAAACCATTTGGTACTTAATTCCCAGAGAACATGAAGTTGAAATCGTAAATCATAATGTGCTAAAATATTTAACTTTGCTTTTCATGTATTTTAAGATAAATTATGAATCATTAAATGGTTTTTAGTAAAATTTGTATATTGAAACAAAAAGAGCTTTACTAAAATGAACTTCAACATTTTAAAAACTGAAGCCACAGCTCTTCTTTTACATCAGTGTGAAAAGAAATGAGAGGACATGATTATTTTACATAAAGGCTACCCGATGCACTGTAAAATAAAGTACCAAATTTAAACTTTCTTTGAAACTTCCTTTTTGGATGGCAAAGTTCTATAGTACACATTCTAAGTCTTAAGCATGGCCAGAAATTCTAAGAACATGTGTCTTTGGGGATATAAGCACCATTTACCTGTCTTGCTTCAGATCATTTCATGATAGAGATCCAGGAGGAAAACAAGCAAGTCAAAGGAAAGAAGAGAAGATAAAGAAACTAGAGACAGAGGATCAAAGTACTTTATTTATTTATATATTTATTTTTAACTGAGGATTGTCTTTGTAAAACCACAGAAGAATGATTCAAAACAACTGTCTATATGGAAGCTGAATAACAGAAGATAGAGGAATAAATTGAAAACAATAAAAAATAAATGCAGCTATAGTAGGCACTCAGTATTTCAGTATCTGTGCTATACAGTTTTCTGTAGTTTTCTCAGTTTTTCTTTTTCTTTGTGTACTTTCTACTGTATACAGTGTTATTTATATACATGTTCCTCTGTTTCTTATTCCAGTTCATTCTTACCTTTCTCTCTCCTGTAAAAAATAACAAAATTTCTACTGTGGAGTGTGTGTGTGTGTGTGTGTGTGTGTGTGGATTCTTAAGGTACTTTTATGGGCATTAATTTGACCTGATTTTCACAATTAGATGTGATGTAAATGACCAGACATAATTATTCTTGTTTTCTACACACACACACACACACACACACGCATACACACACACTTAAGAGAGGTAATGCATGTGCTAATATCACAGAGCTGGCAATTTGTGAAGTTAAAACTTAAAACCAGGTCTTAAGAACCCAGGACTTAAAGTCCAGTAATTCTTGTTTTGCTTTGTTTCATTATTAGAACAGTACCTTCACAAACAGTATCTTTTGTCTTGATCTCAAAAATAGAATCTAATGATTAATCTACACAATTGGTCACAAAATGGCCTGAGAACAAATTTAGCTGTGACTTTCAGTGAAACATAACTGTTGGGGCACCTGGGTGGCTCAGTTGGTTAAGCCAGTGACTCTTAATTTCGGCTGAAGTCATGATCTCAGGGTCCTGAGATGGAGCCCCGCCTCAGGATCTGCTGTCAGAGGGGAGTCTGCTTGAGATTCTCTCGGTCACCCTCTCTCTCAGCTCCTCCCCCTGTTTATGTGCTCCCTCCCTTTCTAAAATAAATAAATCTTTAAAACAAAAAAAGAAACATAACTGAGTATTATTTTAGAAAATGAAGTAATTGTTTTATACAAAAGCCCTCAATTGTTTCTAATATAAAGTGTATGGAGATCTACCACTGAATGACTAAGACTTAAAGGCATCAGATATTTTATCCAAAAAAATTCCTTATTTTTCTATGTACTGAATACATACAAGAAAAAATATGTATTTAATAAATGTTCAGATTTACAGTACCTTCAGCATTCTACAAATTAGCACTACAAATAGAATTCTACAAATTTTCACATTTTTAAAAATTTGTTTTTTACTTTAAAAAAGAAAAAAAAACTATTTTATATTGAAAAAGAAATACAGACATTAAGTATTCATTAAACATTAAATCCATATCCTGAACCCCAACCCCACTGTCAAAGCAGAACATACCAACGACATGGCCTTAAAACAATATACTTTCCCTCAGTTCTTGTGGTTGATTCATTGCCTAAGATTTGAAACAAGGGAGGACATTGCCACTCTATGTTGCTGTTACTAAACTCAAACCAGAAGAGTCATACTGAATAATATAGCTGATTTATTTAAAGAAAAACATATTAGACATCTAGAAAGTACCATAGGTATCATTATAAACTTTAAGAGAATATTTTTCCTTATTGGGATGAATTTAAGCAGTCAGACTGAAACTACTGTCAAGGTTAAATCTTTTATTTTCAATGATTCCAATTATTTTGACTACCAAATGCTTTAATTATCTCAAGAAGGCAATTAATAAGCTCCATTCAGCAAATCAAAAATCCCCATCAGTTTCTGCAGCATTCAAATCGTCTTTCTTTATGTCATAAATGAGCAGTCTCCATAGACTATTTTTTCACTTCTTTTCATTTTTAACCTTAATGTCAAGAGGATGAACATTTTGCCTTAGGTCCAATGGGTTTTCCAGGCTAGTTTAGCTTTCTTCTTTGAGCTGCATTGTCTGAGCTCACAAGTAGGTAGAAAATAAATTTGCAGTTTATCTTACCTATGTCATGCACAAAGAAAATAAATTTTTATTCTTTTGAAGAGGAATGTTGTTTTCCAAACATTCTCCTTACTCCTCATAGGAACTGATTTCTAGGATCAGCTTTGTCACTTACAAGTTCTAAGATGAAGGAAGAGTCTTTCAATTATTTATAAAATGAGAATTTTCAATTAAGTCTTATTCTACCTGAAAAGCATTTTATAATATATAATTATTGTGATGCAGATATATTCTGAATAGAGAGTGGTCCCATGACATACAAAAAAGCTTCACAAATTCCCTAAAGAACTATCACCCATAAATAGTCTCGAATTTCCCCAAAACCCCTTTTAATCCTGATTTTCTTATAAACAGTTTGTCATAATAAAAATTTTAAAAAGTATCAAATCATTTATATCAAGTATGAGTTTCCTTTAATATTTTCACTGATACATTGGTGAAGATGTTTTTAACCTTGGAGGGGGGACCTTGCTAAGTGAAGAAAGAAAAAGCAAAGAAGGATTAGACTGAGGATATCAAAAATAAGCTGCTCTTCTTGGATAATTTTGGCACAGATTACCACATTCCTCAACTACATTTCTTAACATTTTATTTTCAAAATACAGAGGGACATTAGAATATAGCAAAATAGATTATGAAATACATATTAGAAAATCAACTAAAAATTCAATCCATGAGTATTATTTCTTAATTTCTTACTTCAGTAGTTAGTTGTGACTTTCAATGTATTGTTTTACTCTTCATGAGCCACAAAGAAAAGTAGTACATGCAGTGAAGCATAAGGTTTGGTTTCCTCTGTCATTATCTACGCTTTGCATACAACAAATGTTATTAAGAGTCATAAAACTATATAGCCATGGTATTGGGCTCAGTGACCTCCCATGATAGTGAATTCAACAGATTGACTTTATGGAGCATAGAGCAAAATTCTTCCTTCCTTTCTTTTTTTTTTCACCCCTCTCAAATTTATGAGTTAGCATTCTATTTGAACTCTTCTACCTTGCTTAAATTCAAATCTGTAGTTTTTCCACTTACCATGGGCCATGAGAAAAATTAGTAGTCCTACTATATAATTCTGAGCCAGAATTTGATTCAGAGGTAACTAGAAATAATTACTGAATTCTGGAAAAATATATACTTAGTATTTACTAAAAATTAGAAATGGGAGAAGCACATATATTAAATTGAATCCTTTCTTACCTAGGTACCTGTATTCCTCACAATATGAAAAAAATATTTTCCTTTTCATACTATTGTGGTAACCTGAATGAGAAAGAGTATTCCGTGGGGAAACTCTCAGCTAAATACCCATAACTTAATAGACTGCTTTCATGTCCTGAGGCTTTTGGTCAATAACACATATTTAGTTGGGAAGGATAGGGGGTAAGTGATGTTTAATAAACTATTTGTACCTTTGAAAATTGAGAAAGACCCTCAAGAGAATGCGAGTCATCTTCTCTAAACTGCATCTCGAGCAGAGGTACTCACTACTGTGTCATGAATGTTTGTGAGATGTATCACAGGGACTATTTTATAAATAATAAACAGCTGAAGTGTGAGAATGCTTAATTTAACTAAGATGACAGCAAATTCATGAGTGTCTCTGTAGTATTTCACTCACTTGCTCTTAGATTCTTCAGCACCAGAGGGAACAGAGAAACTTATTTCTGTAGCCTTTTAAAAGATTCTTGTATATACTATTTTATGTCATTCTTGGATATTTGAAATTAACTTTTTTTTTGCACATGTAAAGTCTTGCAGGATTTGTTTTGCATAGAATTAGACCTAAGCCAAATAACCTTCTGATATTGGCCATAGGCAGCAAGAGGCCTCACTATACAGATTGCTAAACTGATATGATGACCAAAACTAACATACTAACTTCTCACCTTCATTTACTTTCTCCACAACTCAATTCTTTATCTGTGAAACAAATAGGCTGGTAATTGAGTGTGGACTCTCTGCCTGTACTTTCAAGATTTTTGAAATAGGCTTAAAGAAATCAGGATGAGATTGATGTATGAATCATTGTAACAGAGAAAATGAGAGTCTCCTGACCATTCATTTTCTGGCAATCCAATCTACTGCAGTTAGAGAGAGAAGCTGTATATAATCCATGGATCTCCTGGTTGTAACAATATTAATAACACTTAACAGTAATAGAATAACAGTTCCCAGCATCAGTCATTTCTTCTTACATCACTCATAGAGATTTAAGAAGATGAATAAAGAATATCTGCAGTTCTCTCTTCTGAAGGCTATTTTTTGCCAACTTTGAAGGCATTAGATCACCACTGCATGGGCCGTTCGGAAGAAAGTTGCCTAAAATGTAAGCATATTGACTCTAAAGAAGTAGAAAAACGAAATCTACATTAATTTCATTGTAAGCATCATCTGGATTGCTGATAAAGATATTTGCCAAAGAGACTCTCAAGCTCCTATATAACCTCCCTGTAAAATTCCTTGTTGGACTGTATTTCCGATGCAATTTAATATGGTTAAATTTATTTATAAACACAGCATAATTTTGAAATTCAATTTGGAAATTCTATATATTGGATTTTTCTTATTATTTTATTTCAAATAAAAACGACTAATTTACCATTAAAAACTCATATTTCATATTTATTAGGTGGAATAGAATTCTGGATTTATGAGTAGCATGTAAGATGACAGTTATATATCTCCAAACACAGAATCAGTTCTTTTATTTTTTTTTCTAAAGTAATCTCTACACCCAATGTGGGTCTCGAACTCATGACCCCGAGATCAAGAGTTGCACGCTCCACCAACTAAGCCAGCCAGATGCCCCACAGAACCAATTTAATGTTCAGTGACATCATACTTCGTATATATTAACACATGGAAGTTTTATATACAGCTAATCCTGATTAATCATTTTGTATAAGAATCTCCTTCTGACAGGGCAGGAGATAACATCCCTGCAAAACAATTATATTGGATATTTCATCAGACTTTAGATACAGCGCACATGGCATACATTTCTGAATCTAGAAGTTATGATACTAAAGGTCAATAGTAGAAAACAGAAATAGTTGAGACTGCACTCTATTTTAAAGCTTAAGGTGGTTATATTGTTTTGTTACCAGTTGCTACAAGTGAATATAAAATTTGATGTTGAGTTTCCTAGCTGTCAAAGAGAAAAAAGAACAAAGACAAAAAAAAAAAAAGAGAGAGAGAGAGAGAGAGAGAAAGAAAAATACCAATTTGTGAAGGAAAACAATTATTTTCCCTTTCTTCCTCTCTCCCAGAGGGGTATGTATTTAGAGGATTTTGAACAACAGTCTTTCTTGTAACATCCTAAGATAAAATTCAAAGACAAAACATTGCAGGTGAACTTAGAGAAAGTAATTCTATGAGAAGCTACATTGATATGATATAATCATGTATATAGATTGTGGCTATTTGACTTCATACAATAATGGGATTTAGTCTCCTGTTTAAATGATATTTTTAAGATATAATTTCTTTCTGAATAGCCTTCAGTAGGAGCCAGTAGCAGGTTGAGAATGATTCTCAAACCAGTCCGAAAAAGCTGACTCTCTATTATTTGTTAAGATCAAATCCATGAGCATTGGATGCCAGATAAGAAGAGTAAGATAGAAAAATAAATTGGTTTAGCAGGAGAGAGAAGGTAGCCAGAAGTAAGAGGAAAACAGGAAAAAGATGAAGCTATTTTGAATACAGGAAATAGAGTAACCAGATAGAGGAAAAAGATGAAAAACGCAAGTGTTGGAGAGTTAGGGCAAGAATGTGAAATAGCCCTGTTTTAGGTATGTTACTTTGCACTAATTGCCATTTATAAAATTAACAGCAAGAAGCTGGAAGGGCAGACTAATGTGGCAGCCAAGATTAATGCTGATTAATCGTTTTGTATGAAAATCTCCTCTTAACATGGCAGGAGATAATATCTCTGCAAAACAACTAAATTGGATATTTCATCAGCTCTATTTAGTGATTAACTTGCTCTTCTTAGGACTGCACATGGATATTTCATTAAGTCTCAAAATAGTTGCTTTCAGTTGGGTCCTTATTGTTAAAAGTAATAAATGCTATTTTTGATGCTGTTATATTATCTTTCCAATTACCAAGAAGAAATAAAAACAAATGAAAAATGATAATTTGCCACTTGTGGACCATTAAACACAGCCTATACATGTATTCTGCAGTTTAGGACAGCAGCTGAGGCCATTGTGGGCTAGTTTCCTTTTATAAAATTGCCTTTTTTTTTTTTTTTTCTCATAGGCTTTGTGATACAGGTCATTCTACTTTTCTTGATTTTACTTTTCAATAAAACATGCCTGTTATTTCTTAATGTGCCTTGTGTTTCTCACTGTCATTTATTTTCACTTACCTCAGAATGTAAAATTTAAAAAGAAAAGGTAAAAACATTAGTTATATAGATGTTTACTATAGAAAAATAAGATTATCCAGTTTCTCAGTTTGATGCTATTTATTTCTTTTTGGCCTTTCAATGTGATAGTTCAGCAGTCTTGTATTCAGGACCTACCTTGCGCCAGGAACTGTGGATATACAAAGGGGACGTGTCACAAGCTCTCCCACTGAGCATTTATTTAGCAGGAAATGTGGACAAGTAAAATATGATTTCTGAGATACAGGGTCAGTCCCTGGTGTGCACAATGGGAATAAAACACAGACATATAGAAATTAGGGCTAGACGAGGCCTGAGAGATGATCTAGTTCCCTCTTTGTAAATGAGAAATCTGAAGAGAACAGAAGTTAAGTGATTTGCCCAAAGCCATATAGGGTGTTTGTAACAGAGCCAGTTTTGATGGTAGAACAAAGATTTTTTGACACAGAGCCAGTACTCTCTACTACAACACACAACCATTTGACTCAGAAGTTGGCAAGTTAATTTGACCCTTTAGGATTCAAGTTAACCCATGGTTTCTTCACTTTCATGTCCTGTCCCACTAACACATACTCCTCTCTTTAAATATTTACCTTTTTGTTTTTTTATTTAAATGTTCAGGAAGCTATTGGACTGAGAGAACTTTGAGTATCTATAAAACACCAAAGAGTCATCTTGAAAAATCAACTGATCCTTATGAGTTGCATCTTGATAATTTAAGTTTAAATTAATCAGAAAAGTAGAGGTGGAGGGCCAGATTGGCATTCTCCTCTGCAAACACCTCATTTCATCAGTGTGCAGAGTTCCAACTAATTGCAATGAGAACTCCATGTACAGAAGCAGAATAGGGTGCAAGATGCATATTAATTTTGTAGAGCATTTCCACCAGTTACATTTTTTTTTTTTAAATTACCGGGGGAAGTGTGTGGATAAATAGTTCAAGACATCCAAAGAACACCAAATGTAGTTGGGTTCCCTAATTAATATGTGTTTTACAGAGAGGAACGCTTGTAAGTTTGAAAGCATTGGGGAGTTTGATGTTATTTTTGAAATAAATTTTTAATTAAATTTTCCTTAATTGAGCATACTGAAATTCCAGTAAAGGATGCCTATAAAGTACTCCTTGGGGTGTGGAGGAGATCCACAGAGGTGTGGAGAAATATGTGAATTGGGCTCAGTATCTCATTAATTCTCACGACACCCTGGGAAGAAGATAGGAAGCATAATGTGCAAGCCACAATTCACTGAAGTAAAATGACCTTGGAGGGAATGTGAAAACCTTTGATGTCTGGGGACTAAAAGGAGCTTAACGTGATTTCTTCCCACCAATCTACTTCCGCTCTCTATGTTCCACCTGTAAATTAGGCAGAATTCTAAGAATGTTGAGTTCCTATGCCCTGGGCTTATATGGCAGAAACAGATTTTTTAATAAAGACAGGTAAAATATATCTTTTTTTTCTTTTTGTTCTTAACAGAGTAAACAATTTGACTTAGCATTTATTACTAATGTGCAAGACATTGAGTATGCCATGTGGGAAGTGTGAAAATTAGTACCACTTCATTTCTTCTATGTCTTTCTCCATCAACATGTCACAACTCCTATCATAATTCCAAAACTATGCAAAACCCTAAAAATTTCCAATCCTTACTCACTTAATGTAATTTCTATTAAGACACATACCACAAATCGGTGAGTTTTCACATAAGGTCGAGGTCTGCTCAACACCATGCTAGATGTTAAGGGAAATATAGGAGACACAGAAATTACTTTCCCTGCAGGGCATTTATGATAAAACAAAAAGAAACAAGAGGTTAAATGAATAGTTACAGGCTATAGGAATTTAGAGAAAAGATAAATCTGTGATTATGTAAATCATGTGAACTTCATGGACAAGATAGGATTGGTACATACTGATTGGATTCTTAAACCAGTCTCAACCCCCATCTTACCATTATGAATGCTGAACCCAATTTTCTTAAACTTTTATTCTTGGATTGTCACCCAAGAAACAGCCACAAAATCTAACATATTCATTACAGATGTCAAGTCAAAATTAAAATCACTGGGACCAGGTTAAATGTAGATTTAGTAATGCAAATAGGAAAAATTCATTTGCCTACTAAACTTGTAGTAAGTTGTGTGAGACTTAGGGTCCCTGTCAATATAGAACAGAAAGTTTAAAAAATTGTGACTCCCACGCTCTTTCTAATCAATGAATATCATAAAAAAGAAATTAACAGTAATATATGGCTCTCAAATACACATAATGTGATTTTTTTTTTTCTGAACTCCAAGCTTCTTGAAGATAACTTGTGTCTTATTTATTATTTTGTCTGGGAATCTTGCCTGGTTATTGACACGTAGGTTGCCAATGAACAGTAAATACTTGCTGATGGATAAATAAATTAATGTATTTCTTGCCTCCTTCTGTAATATTAATGAATAACCTGTCATAATAATATTTTTTTGTGTGTGAACTATTTAGGATAACCTGCTTTAAGCCAACTTAGGAAAAATATAAGACTATTTTTATTTGCAAAATAAATTTTAATGAAAGATTCATCAGGATCTATCCTTTAAAGTTTAGAGTTTTTATCTGATATATTCAGAAGTAAAACTTTATTTAACCAAGTGCAATATACATAGTTTTCTGTCAATATATCCATTGCATAAAAGTAAGATGTCTATATTGAACTAATCTGTGTAATAACCATTTGATTTATTGTTTGCATTATAATTCTGTACAGATTACAGCAAAGATTTTTTAATAAATAACATTCATTTATATAGTTTAACTTAAAATGCAATAAAAAATATTTTATGCTGAAACTCAGCCCCAAACTTCCAAAAAGCACAATGCTATTTTCTTCACTTATTTTCATCCTATTTATCTTTTCTTAGCCCTCATTTTCTTCTATTTGACCTATAGGTTATAATCTTCCTATTCAAGAAAACCTCTAAAACTCATTCTTAAGTTCATAGATAACCTTTAATAAAACATGCTGAGATTTAGGGAAGTATTTTTCTTCCTTCTTTGTATTATGTTTTATTAAATAGCCTCTTGTCCAAGTGTCTAGATATCCCATGTAGGAAACATTGTATGAATAGATATGGATAGATGTCTGCTTTCTGAACTTGAAAAGTATAATTATTAATCTAAAATAATAATATCACAATTATTTATATAACACTATACCAAGCAAGCTATTAATGAAACAATTCGGGGGGAAAAAATGACAGAGGATAGGTAAATCCAAAAGAGATGTCCACAAGAAAAGGAAAATTACATTTTGCAAAATATCACATAAAATAACATTTTAAAAGTCCCAGAATATATTATGTGGTTGCTCAGATTGAAATTTCTGGTTTTCTTACCTCGTGGAAATTTTATGGGAATAATAGTATGCAATTTTGACATGTTTAAAATTTATAAGAGATATCAAAGTGTTGTGACATTCATTGCCTTTTTTATTAGAGCAGATAAAAATGGACTATAGGTTATGACATTTCCTTTCAATGAAAATTCTAAAACTCTTAGGTGTACAGATAACTTTCAATATCATATCATACTGGTTCTTTGGAGAGAATTGCTCTCTTCTTTTCTCTGTACTTTTCTCATATAACACACTTGTCAAGGTGTCTAGGGAATACATGTTACAGCATTATACTGATAGATACAGCTAGGTGGGTGTTCTTCACCTTTAGATGTAATAAATTCCAAACTGAAATAAGGACAAGTATCATAATAACCAAAACCTTTCTACTTTTTATTTCCAATGACAAATTTATTTTAAGATGTTCAAGATAGACATTGAATAAGCATTTTTTTTTTCACTGAAGGCTTTTATTTGGAACCAAGTTGATCAATTTATTAAAGCTATATGATGGAGGTAAAATAAAAGGAATACTTGAAATACAAGAGAGATATTTTGGATCACAAATAAGATATTATTATATAACCATTTAAGATGGAAGTGAGTAAAACTAAGAAGGAAGAACAAATTGTATCATAAAATGAGTGATGAAGAGTAAATATAGAGAAATAAAAAGAGCAGGAGACTCCTGCAAATATAAGAATAACATTTTGAAACAGTGTTATCAATCACAACAGACTAAGTCTGAATGATACCTTTGGGCCTAGAAATAAGGAAATACCCGGGGGCTCCTGGGTGGCTCAGTTGTTAAGCATCTGCCTTCAGCTCAGGGCATGATCCCGGGGTCCTGGGATTGAGCCCTGCATAGGGCTCCCTGCTCTGCTGGGAGCCTGCTTCTTCCTCTCCCACTCCCCCTGCTTGTGTTCCCTCTCTCGCTGGCTGTCTCTTTCTCTGTCAAATAAATAAATAAAATCTTAAAAAAAAAAAAAAAAAGGAAATACCCGGGCGAAAAAATTTTCCATCCAGATACCTCATAGTAACAAGTACTTCATTTGACCAAATCTAGAATAAAAATATAAATGACTCCAGAATCCTCTGTAGTAATTACAAGAATATAAAATAATAGAAGATATATCTAAGGCAAGCATTCTGTTTTCATTACTTTGAATTAATATAAGGAAAAGAAGTTATAAATGTAAATATTTTACTTTTACTAAGTAGGAGTGTTCTATATCAAGGTACTAGAAAGATATCAAAAAAAAAAGAAAGAAAGAAAGGATTTGGACAATTGCCTAATTATCGTGATTAGAACCTCTATACACTGTTGAATAAAAGGAGCTACAGGAGGCATTCTTGTTCCTGCTCTGAAGAGGAAAGCGTGCATTCTTTCTCCATTAAGTACGATGCTAGCTGTGGGCTTTCTGTAGATATTCTTTATCAGATTGAGGATGTTTCTTTCTCTTTTCTGCTTCTTAAGTGTTGTAATAATGGATAGGGGTTAGATTTTGTCAAATGCTTTTCCTGCCTATATTGAAATGATCATGTGATTTTTATTTATATGGTGTACTATAATAATTTATTTTCATCTGTTGAACTATACAAAAATTCTGCATTTGTGAGGTAGTCTCACTTGGTCACATTTTATAATCCTTCTCGTATGTTTCTGGATTTGGTTTGTATCTTTTTGTATCTATACTCATAAGGAACATTCTGTAGTTTTCCTTTGTTTGGATGTCTTTGCCTGATTTTATATCAGGTGTAATTCAGTGGCCAATCAATGATTAGAAGATTTCCCTTCATGGGGCGCCTGGGTGGCTCCGTTGTTGAGCGTCTGCCTTCAGCTAGGGCGTGATCGTGGCATTCTGGAATCGAGCCCCACATTGGGCTCCTCTGCTGGGAGACTGCTTCTTCCTCTCCCACTCCCCCTGCTTGTGTTCCCTCTGTCGCTGGCTGTCTCTCTCTGTCAAATAAATAAATAAAATCTTTAAAAAAAAAAAAAAAGATTTCCCTTCATGCCTTGCCTGATGATAAAGGTTATTGACCCTGTATCTTACTGAGGTGTTCAGTACTTTCTCTTGTTCAGTTTTCAGTTTGTTCTGTGGGTCTGGTTAACACTGCTAGAATTCTGAAATGTTGATTTTAGTTGTCTTGCCCACATTATTATTATTTTAGAGGGTAAGTGAGTTTACCAGGGTCTTTATCTGCCATTTTGGAATTCAGTCGCCTATGTGCATCTTTCTCTATATTATACTTGTTGCTATCATTTTCTAGAATTGTTAAAACCCACCCACAGTGCTCCATTTTCTAATGTGCTGCTTCCAGTTTACTTCTGGGCCAAAGTCTACATCATCCCACATTAAAAGAATATATAAACTAAAAAAAAAAAAAAAAGAATATATAAACTAAAAATCAAAGACACTTTTCTCAGCCATGTAACCGATAGAAGCCAAAGATTTTCATAGCTCACTATGTAGTCCTCTTGCATTTCCCTTTGCTAAACTCTGTATTTCTTTTAGGATTAGATTCACACTTCTTCATCCTTCTGAAATGTCTTTCTTCCAATCAGAGTTAATCTCTCCTCTTTTGGCATTTTGTTCAAATATCTACTGTAATACTTATACCATTGTACTGTGTTTATTGACATCTATCCCCTTCTCCATATGCCCATATTCTACAGTGAGAATATGCAAGCTTTCAGAGGAACAGGCAAGTTCTATACAGGTTTTTACCCAAATTTGGGAGATTTTCAGCCATTGATTTTTGACATACTTCCTCTCTCCCCCCAATACGCACACACTTACCCTCTCTTCCTGGGACTCTGATGACACAAATGTTACATCTTTTATTATATTCCACCATGTCTCTAAGGCTTTGTTTGTTATTTTTTCAGTATATTTTCTCTCTGTTCGTTTAAGTTGAATAACTTTTTTTAAAGATTTTATTATTTATTTTAGAGAGAGAGAGCTCACACGCATTGGGGAAGATCAAAGGGAGAGAATCTCAAGCAGACTGCATGCTGAGGGCAGACTCAGTCCCACAACCCTGAGATCATGACCTGGGCTGAAACCAAGAGTTTGGAGGCTTGACCAACTGAGCCACCCAGGATCCCCTAAGTTGGGTAATTTCTATTGCGCTCTTCAGGTTCACTGACTTTCCTGTTTCTTCTCTATCCTGCTCTTGAGCCCATCCATTGAATTATTTTAGTTTCAGATATTGTAAATTTTAGTTCTAAAATGGCCATTTGATTCATCTTTACATATTCTGTTTTTTTGCTGAGGTTTTCTATCGTTCCCATTTGTTTTAAGCATGTTCATAATATTCACTGAAGCATTTTCACGAGTGCTCTTAAAATTCTAGTCATATAATTCTCATATCCATATCACCTAGGTATTGGTATCTCTTGTCTTTTTTTCATTTAGTTTGAGATCTTCCTGGTTCGTGGTACAATTAATTATATTCAGTTGAAACCTGGACATTTTCCATATTATAAGGCTGGATCTCATTTAGGTTTTGTGTTTTAGTTGGCTTCCTCTGGTACTGCTCTGGTGGGTGAAAGGGGTAGTTGTGCTATCTCTTTACTGCCAAGTGGGGTGGAAGTGTGTGTACTCCACTCTGCCTCTTTTGACACCTAGGTGTGAAGAGCTCTTCTTGACTGTTGGGCTGGATGGGAATTCAGACTCCTGACTAAGCATCTGCTGGTACAACCCTGGCTGAGGGGGAGAGGGACACATTCTTCCTACTCCCCATTGTACTCTACTGACAGTGGGGATGGAAGTAGTTCTAGCTCCCTACTCACTCTTCTCTGACACCACCTTGGTGGGTGAATTGGGTCACCTGGCTTCAACCTGGCAAATTTGGGAAGTGTAAGCTCATGACTTGGTAAACTGTGATGGGGCTGTAATTTGGTCTGTAGTATTTGACTAGAGTAAAATTATCATCGAAAGGTTTTCTGTCTTGCTAGGCTGCCTCTTTCTCTGTCTTTTGTCCACAGAGAACAGGCTTTTCTTGTGAACTTGTATTGACCTCTGTTGACATTTCCACATTGCCATTTTCTCCAGGATCCAGTCTGGGATATACAAAGTGAAAAGAAAACCTAAGGAACTCACCACCATCATGCCTTTGGTTCAAGCTCCTTAGCTGGTCTAACTTGTTTTCTCCAGCTTCCAGGGTCATCTTAATTTTGCCTTCTGTTTAATATCTAGTATGGCTTTTTAGTTTTACTTGGTATTAGGAATAGAGGAAAGTATGTTTACTCCATTTTTCTCAATGGGGAAGTTGTCTCAAGATCTATCAGTATTTTCCTAACGTTTTGCATAGTGACTCCCAGATAATAAATATTTGATAAATAGTTGTTAACTGAATGACTTAATGGTAGAATTTTGTGTCTACTATTTTGGAAACCCTGGACTCCGCCTGATTCACTTCTGTTTCAGGAACATTTGAGGTTTTTGGAAAACAACATTCTAGATTAGGGGAGGTATTGATTACTAAAATTTTGAAAGTTTTATAATTTCTGTCATAATATTTTATTCAAATAAAATGTTTGATTTGAAAAAGAAGCAAAAAAATTCCTTCCCTCTCTCTCAATCTCTGTCTTTCTCTTTCTTTCTTTTTTTTTGGTGGTAGTGTTGTCATCATTTGCATTTGAAAATCGTCTAAAACACTTTACTCCTTAAACTTGTTATTCTTTGTTGAGCTGATTTATAGCTTCTAAATAATTTGGAGAATGTAATTTGTAATTAAGAACATTCTCACTCACATATGCAAATACTAATGACTACTTGTTATGATCTTGCTATTTTTAATAACATTAGTGCTGCTGGGCTGAAATTTCTTAAAGATCAGACTAATTTTAATAGCTCAGTGTTCTTTTTAAAATTGTCTAAGTCATTTATTTTATTTGCCATTCATGGATGTTGGTTATTTTCTTTAATATTTTGATGCTCACAGAATATGACATAAATACCTTGTCACTTGTGATGCAATGAACAATTGTCATTTAAAGGTGTTGTAGTCCCAGGAACTAAAATGGAATTATTTAAAAGAATTCTTCAGTGGAAATGCTTTGACAGGTAGGACCTTGATTATGGCATTATTCTATCCCTCAGCTTCTGTAACTAGTCTTAGACTAATTTGAACTTTTCAAATGCTATTCTGAGTGTCTCCATTGAATAAATCAATTAAACTAAGTTCAGTTCAGGTAACATTACTTTCAACAAAAGTTATTTGTCAGAAAATCATGAAGTTACAGTGGTAATACTGAAATTAAAGCAACAAAAGGACAATTATGCGATTCAGGTGATTTCAAGAACAGATAAACATTATTGCAGGAGGGCATCTCAGTGAGGCATCACTGATGACCCAGTGAAGTGTAAGGTAGCAAATGAAACAACAGCCATTTCTAACCCTATTAACTGAGAAACAAGCACAAACAACATTACTTTTCTAACAGTGGCATAATAATCCATTTGTCATTTTTAAAAAATACGTAATAGATGTTAGAAGGTTTGGTCCTATATCTATAGCTTACAGGTAGCCCTAAAGATATTATCATCCCAATTTATAGAATAAGAACTAAAGCTCAGAAACGTTAAAGTTTCTTCTTTTCCCTGTCACAGTGAAAGTCATTGTTTTATCTAGGTTCTGTGGTTTTAAGCCTATATCTCTCATATTCCAGGATTTGTGTTTCTTTCATTATTCATCCTTATGTATTACATCTTAAAATTCAGAGTCCTCTATGTTGGTAATCATACTTTTTTCCCTCAAATTCTGTGTCAAGATCTTCTGTAAATGAATTTAGAGCTCAAATCCCTCTACTAGCCAAAGGCTATACTGTATTTTATCAAATCTAAGATGCCATCCACTGTAATATACAAAGTTTGTAATGTACCCTCAAGAAAGAAAATGCCTTGTCGTTTAATTTCTGTACACCATCAATTGTGGTATATAGTCAAATTCCATGAATATTAACATGTAAAAATATGTATCTTAGAGGCAATAAAATACAATTGTTTCCTGTTTGGTGCCTGGCCCTATCAGAGAACTGTTTATTTATGCAACCTTCTAGTAGGGAGAGAGGAAGAAGATGGCAAGTGAAATTGTCTGAAGAGACTCTCTAACAGAAGGAGATTTTCAATCATAATTTTTTAAAGTTGTATTTTGATATGATTATCTTGAAGACAATGACAAAAATAGTTTACAGGAAGCAGTGACACCTGAAGACTGTAGGACTTGCAGAGATGTTCAAAGCATGACAGTTTCTTTCCCATGATCACAGCCCACAACTAATATCACCAGATCCTTACTTCTGAATCATTCCCCTAATGCTAAGTCCCAGCTATACCTCTGGCCCCTTTTCATTGATTCCCATGTCTTTTGGGATATTGATACCCTTACTGACTTTAATTCAAACATAATCTTACAATAAAATTTCCCGAATTCTTGTTTAATAAAGTATCAATGAAAATTTTTCTTATTTAAAAATTAAAGTAGGATAATGTTATGAGAATTTTCTTATGGCACTCTCCTGGTCTATGTGCAGTATGTTCAGACAGTCCAGAGCTGGCCAAGCAAAGCTGCTGCTGGTGAAACTGCTATGATGTTCTGGTGGCAAAGTCCAGACTATGGATTGCAAATATTTAATCATTGTCCAATCACGTTGTTGTTAGAACTAAATAAAGTGTTTTCTATTTTTTAAGACCAGAGTAACCTTAATATGCTCAATTGTCATATAGTTAACATGAAGAAATAATGCTTTGGATGATGTAGAATTAGGAACAAGATTAAGAAGGTAAGATTTGAATTTAGGTCTGTCTGACTTTGGCTCCCTTAAACACTATATAATATTCTTTCTTGTTGTCAAGCTCTCCAGCTTCTGTTATTTAGGGATTAATGAGTGTCCTGGGACATTGGGAAGTCAAGACAGTTTAACGTTCGGCAGTATTCAGGACTTAGCATCTTTAAGGCAGGGACATTCTCCCTTATTTAAATCCAAAAAGGCATTTCAGACAGATGCAGATGGGAAACTATTTCCCAACAGTGATAAGAAGAAGAAATAACCTGCTTGCTCAGCACGGACTATGTGACATGCTCACTAAAATGTCAGATGACAGTATGAAGGTACTGGCTGGGATCCTCAGATGTCCCTGGCTCTGGTCAAAGAAGTATTAGGGGTTTCTCATGACTGATTCTTCTCTCCTCAAGCTCACCACTGCCCCAGGATTGGTGCCCCCATTTCAGGCTTCAGCCTCCTCTAAGGGCAGTTTCTTCTGCTCTTCTCATTCTAGCCTGAGTCAGGGTTATCTGCCTTTTCTTGAATTATGGTCCAGGTTCTTCCTATGACATTATTCATTTCAGCTCCCTTCAGTGATTTACTTTTAATGCCCAAAGACCTTTGTGAAGGTTAAAAGCTGAGCACTACCTTTCTCCTGAAATTATAAAAATCTCAATTTTTCTAGATTCGATGTGGATTCTCCTGTTTATTAAGAGAAGGCTCATAAGCAGGGAAGTATGACAAAAATGAAAGGCACAGAGTACTCTTTTAGTAACGAACTTTCTACTTTCTCACTACTGAATTTTTGAGTTTCCAAAATTATCTTCAATCCCACTTGGGTGTTTTGTGTCCTATCCCTTCCAAGAAGGAAGACATAAATAAGACTTTCACCTGAATCTGACTGAGGATAGGTAATTCTATTTCTTTTCAGTCATAGTAGTGATAAAAGGCCCTATATCCTTCAAGACATTCAGATTTTTGGCTATCCTAGGGCATATTCTCTACCTCAGAAGGTTCAGAAAAAAGATTCCTAGGCCCAAGGTAAACATCCTGTCCACCATACCAGGTTATATTATGGTCTCTTCATTCTGCCTATGGTTTTATTTCCCATTTTTATCCTCAAGAACAGGGTCATTGACTTTTTTTTTTATCAATGGTAAAGACAGTTTCTACCATATTCCTTGACAGGCATTAACTGAAAAATAGAATACAGAATATGTTTTTCTTTAAATGTTCTCCTAAAATGATAGACTTTTTTTTTTATTGTTTTTGACCAAAGGACTAGCCACCATTTTCTGCTTTCATCCAAGAGTTTTTATTCCTAGGGATTGCTAAAATTAAATCTAAGAGTTAATTATGAAGGAAAATTTCCAAAGCATAAACAGAAATACTCTAATTTAAGGGCAATTTTTTTTCCTCCCATAAATGGGATGTTTACTATGTTCACAGTAGAACTGAATGATCTTAAGTCTTTTCTGGAAATATCCAGATAGCATTATAATATGCATTATAGCATTATAATATGCATCCAGATAGCATTATAATATGAGAAATTAAAAATAGTTGAAAAGAAGTTTGTGAGATAATACATTAGTAATTAATGTCATGATATACAAATCTCAGAGTCTTAATGCTTCCCTAATCATGGTGGCATGGTATGGAAGAAAACTCTCAAAATATGCAGAATATAGAACTAATATACTACGGATAGGACTAATGGAATGTATCTGTACACTTCACCTTAAGTTCTAGATTTTTTGTAATATGGAGCCAGTGGTTCTCTGTGTTAGGCTTGAGAATGGAGTGTTTTCAAAAATTAGTGGTTCTTTAAGAAAAATAATATAGGCTTTCATACAACTTAAAATTGTGGAGTTTAATCAATTGAAATGATATCACCGGTATTTTAGGGGTTCTATTGCTTTTCAGGAATTACTAGAAAGAAGAAAATAATACTGAAATGTTAACCTGTTCAGGTCACACAATTATTTTTGGCAGAACATAACCAGGAATACCTGATGTACTAGATCTCTTGAAAGGATAATGATTGAAGTTGTCTTTAATGAAGACCATTACCATTCCCCGCAGTTTGACTAAACTTTAAATAAGCCTCTTCTATCTCCAGGTTAGGAGTTACTTCCTAACTCTCTTCTTAGAGCATTTACTTTAGAAAACTTGTAATTGCAAATCTTTTTTCACTGCTCTTTTGCAATGTACATCTTTTAGAATACTTCTTGCCAATTTTACAAGCCAAGAATATTTTTCTTCTGGAGCTGGGAATCATCTCTCAAAATGTAATTATCAAGGAAGATAGCCTCTTTTATTTCTCAGACTCTATGGGAGGATAGGAGCCTATGTGGACACCTCACACTCAGTTAACAAACTACCTCTTATCACGAAGGTATGAGAAAGTTGTCTTTCATTTTAGGTATAGCCAATTAGCAAACACATGGCCTACAAAGTCCCTACCTCAGCTCTTAAAAACTATCCCACTCTTTTGTTTCAGCAGAGTTGAACTCAGCCTGAGTTGTGGCCTCTCCACTCTGTTGTGAATAGCATTGAGTATAGTCTTCCTTGCCTGTTTAATTAAATTAATCTGGTGCAGTTTTTGCTTTGACATCCTTTAAAAAGTTCTGATTTTGCCAAAGGTCCATGCAATACATTTAACATGTGGTAGCACGCCATAGCATGGTCACTGACCTAAAAAAAAGAAATAATTCAATATGGCTTATAGATCTAAATGTGAAATGCAAACTATAAAATCCCTAGAAGAAAACATGGAGAATATTTTCACAAACATGAATTTGGTGATGGATTTTTTTAAAATAAAACACCAAGAGCAAGATTCATAAAGAAAACAAATCTATACATAAGGTTTTATAATATCCAAGGAGAAAAAATATTTTCAGGTAAAATAATTTTTAAAATGAAGATGTAAGATTTTTAAGTTACATCTTGAAATTAATCAGCTTCATATACCCAGAGATCAGGCAGAGAAGGCAAATTCTGACAGAAAAATATGAAAAACTATTCCAGGTTTGTATGTTTAATTTTATTACTTTTTAAAGATTTTATTTATTTATTTGAGAGAGAGAGCACAAGCAGGGGGAACAGCAGAGGCAGAGGGAGAAGCAGGGAGTCCAATGTGGGGCTGCATCCCAGGACCCTGGGATCATGACCTGAGCAGAATGCAGAACTGAGCCACGCAGGCACCCCTGTCATTTGCCTCTCTTAGATACTGTGAATGTGTTAGACTTTAACTGTGTTCTGGTATCACTGGATATTGGTACATTACTAAGGATTAAGATTCTTTGTTGATAACTAACAAAACCCTTAAAAAAAAAAGAGAGAGATGTATAAGCATATCGGGCTGTCCAATGGAGATGAAGGTAGAATTGCATACCGGCTTCAGGAAAAAAATTGAGACAAAAATTACAAAGCCTTTACATCCCAGGTGGTTTCACTCTCTAGTCTCACCTCTCTGTTACCCTCTTTCTCACTCTTTTTCCATTCTTCTCTTTCGTTCTGGACCAATTGCCTCTGTCTTCCAGTCTACAAGTCACAATCATAGCACCACACACCTCGGTGACCCCTCCATGCTGGGTCAAGGCCTCTTGTATCTGCAGCACTCATACCTCCCATCTCACCCATAATTCATAGTTTGTTAACAAACTCTTCCCAGAAAACCAGACATATCAGTCTGAGCAACCACATAATATATTCTGGGATGTTTAAAATGTTATTTTATGTGAAATTTCACTGGGGGCTTCTGCGTTGTTTGGTATATAAGATGGTTCATTTTTATAGTAGCAGCAACCACAGATTTTAAATAAAAGCCTGGGACACACGAGGAGAGATTTGATCTGAGGATGTGACTGCATATTTGAAATCATGACACTCCTCAAATATCTCGTTGATTTGCCCCATATTATTTTGCCACCTATTAAATGTTGTTTTCTTTCAGCACTCAACGGCGCTGTATCTCCCTCACTATTTTCTCCTGTTTGTCTCCCACTTATTTGTTAGGTCAGTTAAATGATCTATTCCAAGTTTAGTTTTTCTAAAAAGCCACCAAGCGTTGGACCTGCCCTCCCCTTCCATAACACTCTGTTATTGTGTTCTGCCTCTGTCCTGAGGCTGGAGTGATCATTTCCTATTTGTTATTTACTACATTGCTGAGTGTACCATTAGCACTCAATAAATTAAAATAATAATGATACAGCTCATCACCATAATTATCTTTATTCCCCTAGGCAGATCTAGCAGGGAATGAGACAATTCAGAGGATGCTGTTTTCTATAAATGCCCTCTAGAATGTCTGAGGACATTCTGTAAATGCCCTCTAGAATATCTATAACTCCATTCATTTTTTTTATCAAAATAATAACAGAGTGGTGATTACTGAGGAAGCACTCTTTGAGGCTTACAAGAAAATAAGATAACATGGTCTGGCTTCCTTTTCCAAACTCCTGAAACGCCTATTGTCTTTATCACTTACGTGACATGTCTTATTACTCTTTCATTTTGCTTACAAATAAATTGTTATTCATTTAAGGCAAGGAATGGGTTTGATCCCACTTCACATACCAGTGATTCTCATTAGCAGATTCTAGGTAAACAATTAACTGAAAATTATGGATAAAAATGATAGGTTTGATATTTATTAATTCATTTACATGGAAAACATTTTCCAGTTATGAGATCTCATACACTGTGAGCTCCTAGTAGTTTGTGAGCTCCTTAATGACACATTTTCTTAATCATCTATACAGCCACAGTAAATAACCCATGAAATGACACAAAATGCACACAATAAAATTTTGAACTAAAAGCAATCTAATGTAAATTGAAATTTTCATTATAATGTTGAAATTGTATGTATATTTTGTATCATTTGTCCTATCCCTTGGATTATATTCTGACAGAAAGACCATCTTAACTTCAGATCTCATGCCACTCAATTACCTCACTAACTATGCTTCCCGATTATCACTATCGATGACTGGTCTGACGTGTTGTGAATACTTTGCACCTGGCCCATTAATTTCTCTTCTATTTCACACTGTGCTACCATTTTGTCATTTTAACACCTATGTGAAGAACCTTTCCTTCATGTTAGCTTAAAAAGTAGTTTGATCCATCCAATTCCAGTAATTTTCACCCTTGTAAATTGAGCCATTGACTTTCCATAGACTTATGCTATGGGCTAACATCTTTCTCCACCTCAGGCATATGAAATGCTAACATCTCACATTCTGATCAAGTCACTTATCCCTTCCATCTCATGCCCTCAATTCATTAACGCTTGCTCTTCAACCTCCTAAAAATCTCCAAATTCTTGATCTTTTCCTTCTCATAAAGCTAAACACCCTCTGGCTTTATTTCCCTACTTTGAGTGTCACAGAAGATGGTTGTAGAACTGGTGGATTACCTTAAAACGTGTTTTCATTTCTCTTTTACCCAAAATACCTAATCCTAGAATTATTTATCGTCTTCTTCAGTCAGTCTTCTCTGGTATATCTTATTCTTGAAATTGCTTAGCTTCGTGAATGGCTGATATTATAAATTGATGTTTCTAATCTCTGATTGAACTTTAATGCTGCTTATCAGTTGTTTTTCTAGCTTATTATATATAATCCTCTTCTCTGAAATGTCACAACTTCTCTTACAATGTTTAGCCAACCTCTTGCTTTTCACCCTCAAAAATTTGCTTTGACTTCTTCTGTATTAAATAATGTAAAATCTATGTTGCAATCCTGTCATACACTGGAAACTCCCCACCTATGCATTTATCTCTGTCATACCCAACCAGAATTCTTTCCCTCCAAGGTGACGAAGTAAGACTGCCAGACTTTTACCCTTGACCCCACACAATCTCATCTCCTATAACTTGTTTCATAATTTAGCTCTTCATCAATGTCTTATATATTCAAATTTTGATTTTCTAATGCCAACAACTGCTTTTCAATTTCTGCACAGAAATACAAGAAAATAAAATTTCTAAATACTACATTCCCCAATAACTATGGGCTCAACTTATTTCCTTCTCTTTTAGTTCCATTTCTGGAAAGAATAGTGATGAATAACTTCATTTATGTCTTTCCACTAACACACTATTATTGAAAACCTTTCTTATGTCAGGATCCGACATACTCAGGATTCTATGAAAAATGAGATAGAACTGGCCCTGCTTTCATGGCATTTTAAGTTCTTTTTTTTTTTTTTTACCTCCCATTCAGTCTTCCATCTACCATGATCATGATTCTACTCCAACAACTACACTGAATCAGCTCTGTTCTTCCCCTCTTTGTTCAAAGCAAGTAGACTTTCCACTGTTTGTCTTCTTACATGTATCTTCTGTATTTTATGATACTAACTTCTCCTTTTAACTTCCTACACTTTAAATTTATATAACCCAAAACTTATCTTGTTCTACTTGATTCTTGCTCCTCAGTGTCTTTTATGGGCTCCTCTGTTTCAGCTCACAACTTACGAACATGGCATTCCTCAGGTTTCTGGTACTATCCGCATTCTACCTCTCTTCTCATAAAGCTTCAACTCTTAACTAAAACTCCTATATTGAAAATGCGATGGGGTGCCTGGGTGGCTCAGTCGTTAAGCATCTGCCTTCAGCTCAGGGCATGATCCCGGCGTTCTGGGATCGAACCCCACATCAGGCTCTTCCGCTGGGAGCCTGCTTCTTCCTCTCCCACTCCCCCTGTCTGTGTTTCCTCTTTCGCTGGCTGTCTTTCTCTGTTAAATGAATAAATAAAATCTTTTTTAAAAAAAAGTGATAGGTAAAGATACCCATGGGTATTTCTGGATCACCTCAAATTCCAAATACCTTCAAACAAACTGATGATATTTTCTCATCTTCTTGATGTTAGTTGGTATTACCTCTTTCCTATTTATCAAACCTTGTTTATTTTTATTTTTAATTATGATTTGTGTGGGGATGCCTGGGTGGCTCAGTCGGTTAAGCAGCTGCCTTCGGCTCAGGTCATGATCCTAGGGTCCTGGGATCCAGTACTGCTTTGGGATCCCTGCTCAGTGGGGAGTCTTCTTCTCCCACTACCTCTCCCTCCTGGCTTGTGCACTCTTCTCTTACTTACTTTTTCTCTCAAATAAATAAATAAATAAATAAATAAAATCATTTTTAACAATTAGGATTTGTGTATTGCATCCTCTCTGCACTTAGTATGAATAGTCCAGACAAAGATTTATTTGTGTTTTCTCCTCATTGGTCTAGTTTGTCAACAGACTGTCTTACCTAAAACTCATATTTGATCACATCAGAATAATATTAAAAGTTTTCAGTAGTTACACATGACTTATATTTTAAGTAGCAAACTTTTAGCATGTTAGAAAAGCCCTGCACTGCCTAACCCCCTAAACTATGCGTATCTTTGTAATTTTAAATGTCACTATTTCTTACCTCCTCTTTATTCTTCTTTAGTTTTTTATTTATTGTAATTTTCAATGTTCTCTGTCTTTTCCCTCGTGTGTGTGTGTGTGTGTGTGTGTATTCTTAATTTTTGTGTTGGAAATGTCCTTTGCTCCACTGTTTTTCCTTTTGTTTTGTTCTGGTTTTTTGTTTTGTTTTATTTTGTTTTTTGACAATGTTAACATTTTCTTATCTTGAATACTTGGAAAAAAGTGTGTGTGTGTGTGTGTGTGTGTGTGTGTGTGTGTGAAGAGGATTTTCTGACCCTCAGACTGGATAAGACCATTTTAGTCTGTTTTTGTAGCACCATGTGCATAAACCTGTCATTGGATGTATCACAATCTCTTCTGGTTGATCAATATTTATAGTTTTCCTCTGTCGGAGTGCAAATTACATAAAAGATAAGATAATGTTTTATTGATTTTCCAGGATCTAGAATAGTGCTTTGTATATATGACCAATGGGTATTTTTCTTACTTGAATTATAGAAATGTTGACACCTTGCTTAATATTTTTATAATATAAATGAGTCTAGACATACATACTTAATTTAAGGCCATGGTTGTTATCATTTCTCCCAAACAAATTTCTAAGTGGAATCTAGGAAAAAAATAAAATATGAAAAATGTTATCAACCTTGATATTGAATAGTGGTATATAAATACAATATACTCTCTCTATTGATACTCCTCTGAAGTCAAATCGAAATCAGATAAGATACACTATGACATTTGAACTTACTTTGTCAGAAATATATCCTTTATTCAGTTGTTCATGGACAAAAACCTTAGTTTCATCCTGAGTAAAATTTAAAGAAATTTCTATGACTATACTACATAGTAGGCCCATATACTTTAGTTACTGCTTGAAGTGATTATTATATCCTGACCAAATTAAGTGACTTTTAAGTTCTTTACCACTCTAATTTTCAGTGATTCTGTGGAGCCAAAAATAACTTCTGTCACTTTGTTCTGATTGCATGATTTATACAGCCTGTTTAATAAATTCAGATCATTCATTTTTACTTCCTGATAACATGAATGTTATAAACATGAAATTACTGATTCAGAAGAGAGTATTACATCATTTAATTTTAATTTTATTTCAGGAAAAAGACTTATGTAGGGAAGCATTAACATTCTCTATAACTAGAACATTTAAACAAGTTATATAGTCTTATTAACTCACAAATGGACAAATGAAAAATGTTAATAGCCTAGAAAATCTACCGCATGATTAATATCTTGAATTTAAAATTTCTATCTGCAGTGAATTTTTGTGGCCAAGTTACAAAACACTCAATCTAGGGGTTTATAATGGAAATGCAGAAAGACCTTTAAATATAAGAGCAAGAAGAGATACTGCTATAATACAAAAAGAATCTTTTTCCAACAAAAGGCTGAATATATAAATCATTGTTATGAAAAATACCTATCTTCTTAGTTATATTCAATCTGCAAATCACAGACTCATTCTTGCTAGCAAAAAATGGCTTGGATTTGATTTTAATGTCGATTTTTTTCTCATGCTTCCCCTCATTTTACATCTGTTCTGACTCTTCCTTTCAATCATTTCCTTTGTGATTGCTTAGCTTCATGCTTCCTATATTTTGTTAGACTAAAATGTAATATACTCAAGGTTTGTATTGGCAGGCCCATGGAGCTAGTCAGCTCTGAAGCTAGCTTTCATCTCAAATGGGCAAGGCAGGGGAGGGTGGTAGGGAGGAAAAGCAGACAGCAGAAATGGAGGCAGAAGGAAGAAAAACCCCACTTATATTTCTGAAATGGCTAATGTACCTCGTTGCACAAGTTTTCCTAGTAGAGACTCCCTCTCTTAGGATAAGTCCGAGTAGCTGTGCCATCTGCAGAGCAAGATACCTGTTTCAAAACACGCAGCTCGGATTATTTTTAATGGTGTGATATCTGTCTCTTGTTTACTTATATTCGGTAAAGTATCCTCAGGTCTGCTGGCTTCATTAGCTCCTATTTCCTGTTTTTGGCTCACCTGTGTTCTGCTGTCCACAAGTAACTAATGGGCTTTGGGGAGACATCTGGTCAGAAAATCTCTTCTATCTGAAGCTCTTTAGGTTATGCCAAGTTGTTTGGTCATCATATTAGCCAATAAAAAAAAAAAAAAGATTAGGCTTTATTCTACAGTTTTATTTTTTAATATAACAGGTCCATAATAAAAGTATAATAAATGATTTTGTATGCACAGACAGGAAAGACTTTATTTTTATTCCTCTCATTAAGAACCTTGAATTTCCAGGGATTGCCTGAGCAATAGAATACCAAATTCTACCTGTTTATGTGAGCAGTAATTATATATTCTGGGTGGCAGAAAGCACTCGGCAGGACTCTGAGGAAGTCTGTTAGTCATTTCATCATTTTATGCAGCATTGATCTTGCTGACTGCACAGAGCACTAATAGAACAAGTTAATGGAGTTTATTCTGTCACAAATGCTGCCAGTTAAAGAAGATGATTGCCATGTATGGAAAACCAGGCTCTCTAACTTCTTCCTAAAGATGTGTAGAAATATTACATCTGTTATCTGCCGTAGAGGAAATACATAAATATTGCCTTCCTAATATGAGTACAGGTGGACTTCAGTATTTCAAAGTAGAAATTGCAGAAGTTTTTAGCAATCTATGGTTGCAAAACCTACAGTGAAATATAGCTGCTTGTGTTTTTATTAATGAATGGTGCAACATCAACATGATAGCTTTTTTTTTTCTCCAGAAAGTTAAATTATCTTAAACAGAGAGATGAGAAACTCATATTTGATGAGCTGAATTTAAACCAAATTGTGCTGTTTAATAAGTAACTTGCAGCCTTGGATTGATGTTGATAAAGATGTAAAAACCAAATGTTGTTTCCCAAGCTGCAAAATTACATGTTATTCATGCTAAAATATGAAGCTGATTATAAGATTCAATGGCAATCAGACTGAATTAATAGAAATCCTTTAACAAACCTTCATTTTCTCAATAGTCCTGACAATTCAAGTAAATAAAAAATGAGAGGATGTACCATTTCAGAAAATATATTTAGTGTCTTACTTAGTGCCTAAAATATTTCTCCAACTGATCAATAAAACTACCTAATTAAAGTATTTTTTTATGGACATGAAGGTTTCTGAAAGAATATGAATTCCCACTTACTTGGGTCTAATGATTAGCTAAAGCTAATCAAAAATAAAAGATACACGTCCATTTTTGTTGTCAGCATAGAATAAAAAGACTGTGATTTGTACAGTATATCACTATTTTAATTTAACATTTCCTTACATAATGCTAGAGTTTGGGGCTTTCTTCCAGAAAGACAAAAAACAAAAACAAAACATAGTAGAAATTAGTTCCTAAAAATTAAAGTTGAATTTACAAAAACTTTTAGGTGTTTTCTACCACAGCATTTTCTGAATGCTTTTCTGTTCAAATCTTGACGAGTTTAAAAAAAAAAATGACTACACACAATCTAAATACACTTTTTTTCTTTTTCATTCATAAGTAATATAAATGTACTCCTTTACAAATAAAGTTTATACATTATAATACACAACTTTAAAGATATTGAAATGGATTCTTTGTAAAATTTGTTGCTGAAAATGCAACTTTAATACTGGTTCTATTAAGATTTTAAATCAGTAATCATTGAAAGGAAGAAGGTAATTTCATGACCACAATTTTGGTGTTTTCTTATAACCACCTTCAGCATCCTAATTTGTGGGTCATTCTTCTCCTGTTTCCAATTCAGTATAGATTAAATTTTAGATTCATCAATTTAGAGACCAACATTTTAATAATTCATCCTTTAAATGAGGCATACATTAAGAACAATGATAATGGATTTGCATTTGGATCATATGTAACCTATTAATACAGTTAAAAGGTAAACAGCTCACTTCCGCTTCCAGATACAGGATAGCATTCTATCAGAATAATCACCCTAAGAAGAACAACTGTAAATGCCAGATCTTTCATAAAGTTACTCTTCAAAGGGCATTGGAAAGCAGCCAAAATTGCCAGGAATTTAGAAGCCAAGGAATTAAAGACCCCAGAGAGAAAGGAAGCATATTGAAATCCGTTTTACATTATTCATCGCTTTTCTCCTGAAGGTATTTGTTGATTACTATGCTAAATAGTATAAGAGGATAAGAAAGTAAGCAGAAAACAATAGCTAAGAGACTAAAGAGGTGAGCCCAGCTCTCTTGAGTCTCACAGAGGTGGGTATTAAATTTTGGAATTCAGCATTTACCAGGGAAAAAGATAGTAGTAAATATCTAAGGCTTTCAGTTGAAATCTCTGAAATGCAATGTCCCAGAAGTAGACATAGAAATAGAGTAATGAAATAGAACAGTTTTCATAAAAACTCAAACTTAGCTGTAAATAATCTCATCACCTGATTTCTCTGCCTCTCAGAAATCAAATTCTTTATGAAGCAAAATGACATCGAGTGCCTCAAAAAAAGAATTTTAATAAATAATATCTGAATTTCAAACAAGTATTAACAGGCATGCCAGGAGACAGAAACAAATCATTGACAGTTTAGAGAAAAAGTGACAGTGAAAATTGAAACAGAGATGATCATGATAATGAAGTTAACAGGTATAGATTTGGAAATAACTATGTATAATAAGTTCAGGAAAATAAATAAAAAGGAGAATTTACCTAAGAATTTTACTAAAGATTTGAAATCTATGAAAAATAATAAAATTCAAATTCTAAAGTTGAAAGATATTATAACTGAAATTAAGAACTAAAACTGATTTTGAGTTATATGAAAATAAAAAAAATATTAGAGAGAAGTATTACTGAATGGAAAGATAGAGTAGTAGAGAATGTGCAGCATAGGTACCAATATCAAAAGAGGACATGATGAGGTCAGAAAATATATAACTTATATAATGGGAATATAACTTATATAATGGGAATGAATGGCCAATAAATGAAAAAAAGAGGGTGGGAGAATTTTCAGGAGATATCAGACAATAATTTTCCAAAATAATGGAAAGACATCAATCCACAGAGACATAATGCTTGGCAAACCTCAAAACCTCTGCTTTTATAAAAAGGAAAACCAAAGTTAGAAAATCTTGAAAGTAGACAGAAGAAAAAAATAAAACAAACATGTTACTTTTAAAGGAGCAACAGTAAAACTGGAGCTGACAATATTAAACAGAAAAAAGCTAAATGACATATTTAGAGTGCCAATGTGAAGGAAGGAAAGGGAAGGGAAGGGAAGGGAAGGGAAGGGAAGGGAAGGGAAGGGAAGGGAAGGGAAGACAATACCCAGAATTCAATACCCAGATAAAGTGGATAGGGGATAAACACAATTTCAGAAAAGCAAAAACTCCTCACCATCTGATTTTCACAAACAATATTCTTAGAGACTGCTTTATGGATAAGGAAAAAAATATAAGATGGTAGCACACTAAAGCAGGAAAGACAACAGCACATAAAAGAATATCTGCTTCAATATAGAAACCTATTTTTTAAATATAAGAATTATAGGAACTCTTCAAACTGAAGGCTAGAGAGAAAAACTATGAAATAATAGTAATATATAGTAGGGTTTCTATTATGTGCATATCAAAATATATGATAATCACACAAAATGTGGATAAACATAAAATGATGGTAATGTTTTAACCTGTTTGCATTACATGGGAAGTGGTGGAACTAACTGATAATAGACTCCAAAAGTCATGAGATTTGTTTTAAGTTTTAATGTAGCTAACACAATGATTATCCAGGTAAAGTAAATGATGTAATAATACAGGCATATAGTAATATAATATACTTGGTATATTTCTCTTTTGCCATATAGTTTAACCATATCAGATTAGCCTTCTGGCATAAACACCTACAAAACTGGACAAAATATATGAAACTACTATTTCTCTCATTGGATAAAAACAATATTAAAATGTACCCTTGAGGGAGAGAGAGAGATAAATGACAGGAACCTTACAGTTGCTTTCGCTTTCTTCTTGGATGAACTTGTAAGAGCACAGTTCAGAGAAGAGAAACTCAAGTGGATTCAAATGATTTCATGAGATTCAAGATTAGATTTGGAGAAGCTGAGGTGTTTAGAATTTGGGGGGGCAGACTACTTAGATAATGGAGGTATGCAGAGGAAGAGCTGCAGAAGAATGCATAGGGTTCCTTTGAGCCTTTGACTGACTGATAAATTAGACTTATATGACCAAGACTTCTTAGGTTGTATGAAGAACAACTGCCAGTTAATGCAACAACAGAGAATCTATAAACTATATAAATTCTGGACCTCTCACCAGACGGGAAGACATGAGTTCTGACCAGCCCAACAGGAAAAAAATATTTAGTAGAGACCCCAGAAAGACCATATCTTATAAGCAGGGATAAGCTACATTTAAATAAAAGGCAACTGTAGAGCCACCCTAACAAAGATTCAAAGAACTGAAAATAATCAAGCTAATTCTCAAGAAAATTGCCTTCCAGAGAAAAGCTCAATACCTTTAAAGGAATACAACAGAAAACAGAGAATCAAAACCATGAACACAATGTCTACCACCCAAACAACAATTAATAGACATGTGAAAAAATAAGAAAATAAGAACTGCAACCAAAGGAAAAAATAATCTGTCAATAAAAACATACCTAAAAGTGGTAGAGATGGTGGAATTTGCAGATAAGCATGTTGGTAGAGCTACAAAAAATACATTTAAGAACCTAAAGAAAATTGGACTAATGAAGAGAAAAATAGAAATACAAAAAAAGGATCAACTTGAATATCTAGAGATTTAAAAAGGTAAATTATTTTATATTAATGGTCTTGTGAACAAAATAAGCACTGCAGAGAAAAAATTAGTAGACTTGAAACCATAGTAATAGAAACTCTTCAACTGAAGCATAGAGAGAAAAAAGGCTGAAAATAAATGAATAGAGATTTGGCGGTCTATACATTTTATCAAGTAATTGGAGCCCAGAAGGGAATAGGGGTTGAGTGTGAAAAATCTCCAATATAATAAGTAAAGTATTCCAGATCTGATGAAAGGTAGTACTGCCTAGATCAAAGATTCTCAGCAATACCCAAGGAGAATAAATACAAAGGAAACCATGTCAAAGCATATCACAAAGCAATCTCTTCAAACCAATCATGATGAGACAAACGTTAAAAGCATCCAAAAAACATTGCATACAGGGGGACAAAGATAAAAATTATCGCTGATTCATCGGTAGAAATAATGTGTGTTGGAAGAAATGAAATGACACCTTAAAATGCTGAAAGAAAAACAACTGAGAATTTAGTATGAAGAAAATATCTTTATATAAATAAAAACATCATTTACATAAAAATCATGAAAAATGAAAGTGAAGTAAAGATCTTCACACAGAAGTTGAAAAATTCACAACAAAATTTTCACAAGAAATATAAAAGGAAATTCTTCAAACAAACAGTATGATACCAAAAGGAAACTGATCTATACAAGGAATAGAAAGTGGGAAGATGGCATATACGTGGGTATTTTTTTAAAGAATAACTGAGTTTTTAAGATAAAAAGAATAGCAAAGTATTGAGGAGTCTACAGTATATTTAAAAATCTAAAATAACACAAAGGATGGATGGGGAAATTAGGACTATATTGTTTTGATGATTTTTTTTAAAGAATTTATTTATTTATTTGATAGAGAGACAGCCAGTGAGAGAGGGAACACAAGGAGGGGGAGTGGGAGAGGAAGAAGCAGCCTCCCAGTGGAAGAGCCTGATGCGGGGCTCGATCCCAGAACGCCAGGATCATGCCCTGAGCTGAAGACAGACGCTTAACTACTGAGCCACCCAGGTACCCCTGTTTTGATGATTTTATACAAAGATGTATAGTACCTTTTGAAGGTAAATTATGATGAATTTAAAAATGCATAAATTTAGAAATCTTAGAGAAACCAACTAAAAATAAAGCAAAATAAGTAGTGACTAAACAAATAGACGAGATAAAACGGAATATTAAAATACTCCAGTAAAATTGAGGAAAGGAGAAAAAAACAGATGAGTTGAAACAAATGGTAGGGGTGCCTCAGTGGCTCAGCTGGTTAAGCATCTGCCTTTCTCAGGTCGTGATCCCAGGGTCCTGGGATCAAGTCCTGCATCAGGCTCTCTGCTCAGCAGGGAGCCTGCTTCTCCCTCTCCCCCTGCCTGCCACTCCCCCTGCTTGTGCTCTCTCTCTGTCTCTCTCTCAAAAAATAAAATCTTAAAAAAAAAAGAAACGGTAAATAAAAACAAAACAAAACAGATGGCTCATGGACAAATGGCCTTTGGTTTAGCTTTCCACTTAAAATAAGTGGAAGACACACATCAACTAAGGACCGAAGTTGTCAGACTACATTTTTTAAAAAGAGACAATTATACGTTATTTTTAAGAAATTAACCTTTTGTGGGTCACCTGGGTGGCTCAGTCAGTTAAAGCATCCAACTCTTGATCTTAGCTCAGGTTTCCATCTCACAGTAGTGAGTTCAAGCCCCCACTTAAAAAATAAAAAATTTTTTCATTAAAAAAATAATAAAATAAATAAAATAAAAAAGAAATTAACCTTTTGTAACTATATATGGTTACAGACATCAAGTGGCCCTATTGTGATCATCATTTTGCAATATATACAAATATCAAATCAATGTGTTGTACACCTGAAACTAATATAATGTTATGTCAATTATTTCTCAATACTTAAGGGGAAAAAAAGAAATTAACCTTAAATACAGAGAAATATACAAGGTGACTAGATGGGGAAAAGTATAAAATGCCAATTATAGGTATAAGAAAACTGGCGTAGCTACATTAATATTAGGCAACATATACTTAAGAGAAAAGAGTTGTGATTAAGAGACATTACATAATTAAAAGAGTCATTTCCTTATAAAGACGCACAGTTCTCTATGTGTATATAGCTAATAACACAGCTTCAAAATGCACCACTCAAAAATTGAGAACTAAAGTAAGACATGGACACATCTACAACTATAATTAGAGATTTCATATGACATAAGATGCTTAAACAATACTGTCGGTTGATTTGACCTGCCTGATATCTATGGAAATTATAGAAAAATATCCATCATGAACATAGATGTAAAATAATAGCAAATCAAATCCATCTCAGTATTTTATTAAAATGGTAGTGTATCAGCATCTAGTGGAGTTTACCCTAGGTAGTTAGGATTTGAAGATCAATGTAATTCACCACATAAATAAGGAAAATTAAAGAAAAAAAAGATCATCTCAGTAGGTGCAGAAATACCATTTGACAAAATTCAAAATCCATTCACAAAAGTCTTAGCAAACTAGGAATTGATAGGATTTTCTTCAGTCTGACGAAGAGCTTCTATGAATACATCTTCAGTAACATAACACGTAATGGTGAAATACTGAATGTTTTCTCCTTAAAATTGAGAACATGGCAAGAGTGTCTATTTTCACTATTTCTTTCAACATTTTTCCTGGTTATTTTAATAAGATAAGAAAAAAAAATAACAAAAATCACTTGAAATTAAAAATTAACATTTTCTTTACTTAGGATGACAGTATTGTATAATTAGAAAATCTTTAAAAATCAGAAGAAAAACAGAATTTTCAAAAATCACAGGATACAAGCTTTATATAAAAATCTGTTGTATTCATTATATTCAAATTATATTCATTCATATATATTAGCAACAAAATTTGAAAAATAAAAATTTTAAATTCATCAAAAATAATATTTGAGGTAGATTAATAAAATACGTATAAAATCAGTAGAGTGAAAAAGCATACAGTACTGTTGAGGGAACTTTTTAAAAACTTAAATAAATAGAAAAACCATATTCATACATTAAAATACTTAATATTGTTATGTCAAGTCTCTCAAATTGCTCTCCCATTAGAATCAAAGCAATCCCAATCAAATTCCAATAGGCTTCCTCATACAGTTTGGCAAACTACTAATCAAAATTACATGAAAAATCAAATTACTTAAAATACACAAAATTATTTTTTTTAAACCAGAAAATTACCCCATGCATTTTTAAGATTTACTGTGTAGTTACAGTAATGAAGATAATAAGCAACTACCATACAAGCAAAATTATAAGTTAATGAAACAGAAAAAAAAATTGTCCAGAAATAGACATGCCCATATAGAAAAAATATATGGGGGTGCCTGGGTGGCTCAGTTGGTTGAGCATCAGACTCTTGATTTCCACTCAGGTCATCATTTTAGGGTTGTGAGGTAGAGACTCATGACAGGCTCTGTGCTCAGGGCAGTCTGCTTGTCCCTTCTTCTCCTCTCCCTCTGTCCTTCCCCTTGCTTGCTCTCTATCTCTGTCTCTAAAATAAGTAAATAAAAAAATGAAAAAAAAGTGTAGGATTTTTATATTTTTATAATTACTTGTATATGTGCTTATAAATAAATAAATAAATATATTTTCATATATATATTCAACAGAGGTGCTAGTAAATTATATGCAAAATAATGGTAAAACAATTGAATTTGTGTGTTAAGAAAATCTTGGAATCTTCTCACTATATACAAATTTAAACTTGATATTGATCACTGACAATATATAAAAGCCAAAGAATAAAATTCCTAGAAGAAAATATAAGAAACTGTCTTCTTGAATGTGGGGTTGACAAAGTCTTCATATACAAGACAAAAAATACTGATAACAAAAATCAGAAATTTCCATTGAGAAAAAAAGCAAAAGAAAAATACTAGAAAAAAATTATACACACATTCATGTTTATGTACACATTTATGTACATATATGTGTGTGCCTATATATACACATCTATCCATATTTGTTTCATTTTTAAGCTTTTTAAAAAACTCAGTTATTTCACCTGATTTGTTAAATTCAAAAAAGAGATCTGAATTTCTGAGAGCACTAAATGTGTTCTGCTTGTATAGCTTGTACTGGTCATTGTGCGTATTATTATTGGAGATGAACCATAGCATCAGAACCCATTCTTCCTTGTCAGTTTTAACCCAATACATCACTATATAATTGATGATAATTGGAAACTTAAAAAATATTTTTTTGTTTAAGTTTATTTATTTATTTAAGTAATCTCTACACCCAGCATGGCGCTCAAACCCATGACCCTGAGATCAAAAGTCACATGCTTTTCTGACTGAGCCAGCCAGGTACCCCAGATTGGAAACTTTTTTTGAGGTAAATTTGTTGTTTTTGCATTTAACCTAAGAAGAGTAATATAAATAAAGTAACAATTATAAAAAATAAAGTAACAGTTATAAAACTAATGGATATATGCTGTTTATTCTTCAAAGGGTTTATGTTCAAAATGATATAAATATATCCTAGATCTCAATATTAAAGTGATACACAACACAATAAAAAATGGACAAATATTTAAACAGACAGTTCACCAAAGATACAGAAATTGCTCATTAATGAAAATATATTCAATGTCATTAGTCAACAGGGAATTTATCACAAATGCACTACCCTTTTAAAGGCTTCACTAAGATTTTCTCTCTCACTTGGTAAGTACTGTTGCAATGGTTGCAGTATTTTTGAAATATGTTCGTAGGTTTCCTTTTTTCCCTGTAGGTTATGATATTAGATAATATAAAAGAGATGCAAACTTTACCTTTTACACATTTTTAGGTAGAATTTCCTCAGCATAATAGAAAAAAAGCCACGAATTCCCTGGTGCAATCTAAAGCATTAATGCTTTTATTTGGTCACTGCTGAATTTATTAGTATGTTAATTGCCTCACAGGAAGAGGAGACCGAGAAAATGCTATTTGGAACCCTAAAACAACAACAACAACAATAATAACTCCAATCTTTTGTCTAATAGCATTGAGTAACTATTAGCTTAATATCTATTGTTTTGAAGACCTGATAATGGGGAAGAAAATTTTATAATATGACAAATTTATGTTCTTTGCTTCCCCAGTCTCCATGATACCAAGAGGCCAATGAATATTTTTAAGATGTTGTGTGCCAGATGATCTCTGTCCTTTCTGGAGTACCCAAGAACTAGTGTCACCACAATTACAAATAGTAGTGATTCTTTATCGCTGTTATATCACAGCAAGAAGAGAAATAGGGATTCCATGTAGCAAGGTTGATGCTGAACCTACAGTGTATCTGACACACTTGTTAAATGACTCGCCTTCGGATATGTGCTTGACAGTAGGCAATTCAAATGTGTACTCAACAAAATTGTGAATCAGTACATGCCATGAACTTTTGCTTGAATGTAGTTAGTTTAATCACAAAAATGAAAAATTAAAATTCCAAGAGTCTGTTGATGGTGAATATCACTTAAACTAAAATCTCATTTCTCGTTCCATTATTAAAAATAGCTTTTCTTATATGAGATCATCTAAAATAATAATATAAGACATGAATATCAGAAGTTCCAGAATGGAACTTTGTAAGTTGTACGAGTGATTAAGTATATTTGGAAGGGTTGAATATTAATAATAGTTTATTCTAATTATGTAATTATGAAAGAAAATATATTTGAATACAAGTATTGATTTCAAACTCTTGAGTGAGGAAGGGCAAAATTTCACATGGATATCTTCAAAGGACTTATATTTTTACATAGTACTGTATTTATACTTTACATGTTTCCAAGGGATGGATTAGAGTGCAGAAGATGAGAAATTCCCAAAAATATTGAGGGCAAGGAAGCTACAGCTCTTTGCCAGGGAGTTTTAAAGATAGGATATCACCAAATGTCATTATTATACTCTTTTATTAAAAAAAAAATGCATTGGTGATAACAAGGAACAACATCAGATTTGAAAAGAAGTAGGAAGTATCTCAATCTGTTATATATACTTACAGGTATTTATTGTGACATATTTAAATAAAATTTTGCCTTAAATAGTAAAAGGGAGGAGAGAAAATGTAATGCTGTATTTCACAGGAAGGGATTTTACTTTTATTTCTTTATTTTTTTTTGCAACTATTATTTTTATGGTCAAATGAATTTTCTTGCACAACCTAATCATCTTCTACGTTGATAGCATTCAGAAGGGGTACTCTGTGTGATGGTCATTGCCAAGGAGAATTGTTATCTAACCCTTTAAAAGGTGAATATTACCAAGCAGCAGGGCCAGTTTTCACCCATAAAGGAAATTAATTGGCCTTTCTTTATTTGCATAGTTTTGTATCTGAAGAGTAAATTTATCTGTATATGAAAAATCACATAGAAGTTTATACTGAATAACTCAACATGAATAGCACATTTTTCTTATACAACTTTTCAAAGTTCTTAAAGATGTTATAGCTATATTCACATTTTAAAAGTAATTTAATACTTGGAAATAAGTCAGGGGCCATCTACTTGTGATATATTATGATCCTCAAGTTATTTTTTTTCCCCTTAGGTTAAACCACGTTAGGTATTTTAACTTGAAAAGCATGCAAATGCCCCCCATCTAATTTTTAAAAAATAATAATAAAAACTGTGTTTTTATAAAAATTATTTTAGAGATATTGTTTTGAACCAGGAGACAAATTCACACCTTCATAACTGATATAGCAGACTTTCTATTGCTACAGTTAATATCATTGTTGTGGGTGTGTGAAAGTGTGACTTTGGCTTTTACAGAACTGCAGTATGATCCACCATAAATGATTTATTGGCTTATCTCATCTCTCCATGCTTCTGGAGAGAATTACTTCTCAGTTACAAGTTTGCTGCAGCTAGTGTCCCTCCAGTTATTCTCTACCTTACCGTTAATTTAATACAGAGGAGAAGGAAGATGAGGCCACAGTAAATTATTTTCCAGGGATCTATATTCTTCCTTAAACGCTTCTTTAAAAATTTTTCCTAAGGAACTAATTGCCATATATGTATTTTTTTACTATAATGAAGGACAGAGTTTAATTTCTCGCTACAAGTTGTTATTGTAATTGATGGAAATGGTGGAACAGACCAAGGCAAAAGAGATAAATATCTTTAATGTACATAAAATATACAAGATCAAAACTATATAAAGACAACTGTAGAAAACTGGAGACACAGCACCGTTCTCCTTTTATTGTTTCAAGTCCCAACGGAGGTGTCCCACCTCCAGTGATACTACTCGTCTAAGGTGAGGATCATATAGGGACCATCATACTTCCCATTTTTAATCTTCTCAAATGGATAGTGAGATTTTTATTCTTCTGTGGCTATTGTTAACCCTCTCATGAGGATGCAGGCTTTTTAGGTCTGTGGTGGCCTTTGGTGTAGTTCAGCCAGGAGTGGAGCATGAGTCAGCTGTACCAGGCCCAGGAGCATCTCTCAGACTGTGCACACCCGTCTTAACAGGTAGCAAGCCAGTAACTGCAGATTCCCAAGAAAACTGCATAATCTTGAACCACATGGCGTTTCTAGGCATCCCGAAACTCTGACTACCCCAGGTTGCTCCTAAGCTTCAGGACATCCATAGCTACTTTCAGAGAAGTCATTGACTCCTAGATATTTGGCTGTCCCTTCAAACTAAAATCTCAAAAGAGAGAAGCAAAATATTCTTGGCATTTGATTTTATTTTAGCAACTCACATTTGAAATTGCTTGTTTCAACAGAGGTATGAGTATTAAAAAAAAGATTTTAAAAGCCATTTTTCAAAATTCAGGTTCAATCCAGATGAAGAGAGTCCGTATATCACATTTCATCAAATCTAATATACTATTGAGTGCAAGGGCATGTCATTATTTTAATATTATTAAGAGACAAAGACTAATACTGACAAACTATGGCATGCTCTATGGTATTTTCATATCAGAGACATTAACCTAAAAAAATATGGATCTTTGAATTGTAAGGGGAAAAAAGTGTATCTTTAAGAAATAACTTTAAAAAATGAAAGCTCTTTTCCTGTAGTCCATTATAATGTGATAATAGTAATAAGGATAACAATATTCTATGTACTCTTAATGTCACATTTACCAACTAAATAGGTAGCAGAATTAGCATTTACAGCATGTAAAACACTACATTGAGAAAGGTTTAGGAGGTGTATTTATATTTTGAGAATATGTTTTACAGAATCCTACACTCCAAGGGTTGGACATTTTACCATTTCATGATGTTTTCCTGTTATTTACAACACACTTTGCTGGTTTCCAATAACAAGTTCAGTGTTATATCTCTGCCGAGGTTATAAATTAACTGAGAAATATTATATAGTATAAGAGAAATGAAAATAAAAGTCTCATCTTTATTAAGGAACCTAATTATTGTAGAAAATGGCTTATATGTAAGAATCGAATGGTCTTCCACATAGTTATTCCCCGAGTTAGACAGGTTTCTTCAACAAGTAATGGTGGACTGACTAAGACAGAGCTGCTACTGGACCAGCAAAAAGAGTTTACTTCAGGCAGCCTCTCTCAAGAGGAAAGAGAAAATAAAAGACTAAGCTGTACACAATCAGTTTCTTCTTCCAAGCTTGCTAATCACATAAATAAATCACTCCACTTTTCTCAGGGAAAAATTAGTGGAGGGAGGAAGAAGAACCAAGAGTGTTACATTAATGGACACATCTCTACCTGAAAGGGAACAGAGGCAGAGAGGAAGAGTGCTGATTTCCACCCCAACAACTCAACCAGAGTTTGTCTATACATAGTCATATGCATGGGAAAGTAGAACACTATTAACCCTTCCTTGTTTAAAATACCCAAAAGAACTTCGATCACCATAGTGACTCAAACTCATAACCCCCAAAAGTTCTAACTCATGCTCTTCTAGGTAGAATGCATGGAGCCCATGCTAACTTGGTTTTATGCTGGAATGGTGTGACTCTGGTATCTGAAGAATATAGAATCTTAAGGGAAGGGAAAGGATGGTGTAGTTTTTATTAGGCAGTAGTGGGTAGGTGGTGGGGGAGAGGGGGTGATGGGTGGGAGAATGTGCCTAGGAAGAGATTTTAGGCACTGCTACTCATGAGGTAGTCACGTATTTTAGATTTAGTTTTGGCTCCAATATCTCTAGAAAACTTTGAGTTAAAACAGAAAAGTAGCCTGCTATTTTTTTCAGAACAGACTTTTGGGAAGTACACCTTTAAAAACTTTTATGAATGTGCAGATACGAATAATTTGTAATCTGAATATGAATCATTTTGTGCAACTGATAATTAGAACATTTTGGAAAATGGCTAAACACTATTTTAAGCTAAAACAGTACAATAGAATTTAGAGATGGAAGAATATGCTGATATTTTTGAAGACAAAAATAAAAGCATTTTTCTTTAAATAATATATGATCATTATAGGAACACAGGAAAATACAAGACAGGAAAATACAAAGACTAGTAAAAATATCATAGAATATTTGACCTTCCAGAAATCTGCCTTATCAACATCTGCCAACCATAATTTCTGGTATTTCTTATAAACACATGTGTATAGCAGGAGAGATTAATGATATTTTATGAAAAATGAACTAGACTATGCATATTATTTAATTAAAATCTTAATTTCAGTAAAATTTAACAACTACCACCACAGAAGTATAAGGGAAGGAATTGCTGAATTTAAGTTAAATGTTTATTCACACACATACACTTACACTAAAAAATATGGTGCTTACAAAATGCCCCTTTAAAGTAAGAGAAGTGAAAATGGTGCCAGTATCATCATGTGTCTTTTTTTAAGTTTTATTTAAATTCCAGTTAGTTAACATATGTAATATTAGTTTCAGGTGTACGACATAGTGATTCAACACTTCCATTGATCACCTGGTGCTCATCACAAGTGTACTCCCTAATATCCCCATCACCTATCTCCCCATACCCCATCCACCTCCACTCACGTAACCATCAGTTTGTTCTCTACAGTAAAGAGTCTGGCTCTTGGTTTGTTTCTCTCTTTTTTCCTCTTTGCCTGTTTGTTTTGTTTCTTAAATTCCACATATGAGTAAAATCATGTGTCTTTTAACTGTATTTTTCATATTAAACTGTCATTGACTCCTTGCTTTAAAAACATAAGGAAATAATCACAACCACATTTACTCTTTCTCTTTTTTAAATTTACATATCATATTAAATATAATTCCAATCTTTTTAACTGTATTTTATAATTAATTTGCTTCAGTGAGTCATTTTATGAGTCACTGAAACACAGCTTCTCCATTCCTGAATTATTTTATTTAGATAATCTCTTTGGTGGCTGCATTATTTAGTTATTTTTCATTTCACTGACCTGAAAACTTCCTTCCTTCAACATCCTCCCTTCACGCACCCCTTTTTATTCCTTGTGTATGTGAATCTCAAAAAATTATTTTTTCTTTTTCCTTTCTCTCTCTCTCTCTCTCTCTCTCTCTTTTTTTTTTTTTTTGTTTGTTTCTGAGCAAAGCGATCAATATTTTTTCACCTCCAAACTGTGGAGATATATCTTCCATACTTTCCATTACTGATTATTTTTATGAAAGAATTTAATGTCATTCTGAATTTCTATCCCCATGTACCTGACTTTTTTCTTACGATTTCTTGGAATTCTATGGCTTGACCAGAATAGGCTTAATTATTATATTATAGTTTTCTTTCTCAGGGAATAATTTTTCATTTTAATTAGAAAACAATCTTTTAAAACAAAATTTCAGAAAAAGAGGTATTTTAGACACACAATTTACTTTAAGTTTGCTTAGTCAGGATCACTGATGGTGTATTTCATCAATCTGTGCCTTTCTGTGCTCCCTTACACCTTGCATCACCATGGCGTCCCTCCATGTTTGTGATCTCTTCACACTGATCCACTGTCTTCCTGCTGCTTTTGTCAGTCACATTCGCTGTACTTTGGGGGCATTGAATGCAGCTTTCATCCCTCTAGTACCTTCAGTTCCAACTTCCAGTTTTCCTCTCAGCACTTCCAGATGATTTTCTCTCCTTCCTTTGTCTTATAATCACTTCCTTAAACCTCTTTTTCTCTTCTCTGAGCAGTGAGTTTGTTTTGAAAGGTCATATTTTTGTAATTTTTTGAGACTAAGAAGTAGTATTTGTTTGAACACTCCCATTATGACTCGTCGTGTACTTCCTAATAATTTATTACTCTTCTTCATGGGCCTTTTGCTTAAGATCCTTTTCTTATTTTTTGGTATGTGTATGTGTCTTGCTCATGATTTATTTTTAAAGGAGACTGTGAATTGATGAAGAATAGAATGGGAAACAAACTGAGGGCTTCAGAGGGGAAGGGGATGGGGGATTGGGATAGGCCGGTGATGGGTATTAAGGAGGGCACATATTGCATGGTGCACTGGGTGTTATATGCAAATAATGAATCATGGAACATTGCATCAAAAACTGGGGATGTACTGTATGGTGACTAATATAACAAAATAAAAATTATATATATATAAAAAGAATAGAATGGGAAATGAGAGACAAAGAATGAATGGGCCTGTGCAAGACAATAGCACTGATTTGGGTTTGTTGTCTTAGAGACTTTCAAACTGTTGCTGTTTCCTTTGCTTTTTCCCCTCAGGGGCATGGGTACGGTTAGTTTTTGTGATGAGGGTATAAACATGGCTCCCATTACTGCTCCTTTGAGCCTATGCCCCAGGGGTTGAACTCCACTCCGTTGGGTTCTTTCAGCTGAGAGGCTAGATTATAGGAGAATAGAAAGTTTGAACACACACTTTTCCTTTAGATTCTCTTTTCCCGCTTCACCATGGCGATCTGCTTGATCATTAGAGATGAGATTCAAACCCAAGTCTGCTTGACCCATGCCACAAGGTTTTTTAATTGTCTTACACCATCTTTTTACCATAGATTCCAAAATTCTTTGAAAATAAATCACATAGCAAATCTCAATTAACTAAAATATTTTGGGAATGGAATATTGTGGTAAATTATCTTTTGTTTTAAGTGAGACAAACAGGAAACCCTTTGATTTCAAATGTATTGTTGAAAACTCTTTAAAATGTATTAGTCAACTTCCTTGACCGTTATAATACATTATGCAAAAGTTAATTGATTCTTCTCTAGATGATTGAAGGTTGTTTAGGATCTCAGTGTTAATATTATAAGGTGGGGCTTTCAACATTGTATACAATGGATGTGGGTGACTATAACCACTTATTAGAATATATTCTGCATTCTAAAAATTTGCTATAAAATACCGTTAATTTGTAGTATCTTATTTTTTGGAAATTAGCTATTTTCTATGGAAATAGAGGAGCATAATATGAATATGAATCCATAAAAAATAGAAATTGTATATAATAGTATAGCATATATATTTATCATATATTATTTACAAATATAATATATTTACATAATATATAATATACTTATATAATATATAAAATATGTATTACATATAACATTACATATATCATTTACTATGACATATTTGTGATTTTATTTAAATTTACCATTTATCAGTGTTTTAGTATGATTTCTTTTTTTCTCTTGTATTTTAAAGTAACAAAACAAGACACTGAAGTAACAAAAAGCTGGATCCGTCAATGTTGAGTGTCAGACAGAAGCCTTATAAATGTTAGGTAAATAGATATGATCAACTGGAAACAACGAACATATCTTCTATGCCACGTGTTATGAGTAACACCCTTTATGAAATGTCTAAAATATGTTTGCACAAAGAATTATAAGGTTCCTTTTTGACATAAGGACTGTCTGGATAAACTGAAAATTGAACCAGTTATATTGCAGTTTTTATTACAGCTAGACATTAAGAAATTTCTGAAAATTGGACTCAACTTCTCATTTTTCCTTCTCATGTTTGGCAACTTGTAAACAACTTAAATGCATTCTGATAAACTGTAGTTTGCTTGTATTTTGACAGTATTTCAACTGTTGGCTTCACATCCTAGTCCTTGATAAGAAGTTTTCATTATCATATACATTTTAGGTTATTTGATAGCTGAGAGAAAAAAAAGGACTAGCAAAAATATCTGAAAACTCCCTCGTGCTCTTATCTTTCAAAAGGAAAGCATGTGCTGAGTAGAGGAGTTAAAAGGAGATGGGGAAGCCCAGACTGCCGTTTAACAGAAGTCATTGATCTTTACAAATTAGACTGACAACAGAGATCCATTAAAGTCTACAGCGTAATGAAAAAAATTCCTTTCCTTTGGCTTTCCTTTTATCTCCACTCTTCCTAATTCTGATTCCTCTCTTCCATACTCTCCTGTCCTTCAAAAGAGACGCTAAATGCTGATGAGGTAATGGCCGTTAGAAACCTCTTTCAATCTCGTTTGAGAAATGACTCTGATTCCAAACATTAATTTTTGGTACCTATCTGAATAACAATAAGCTTGCTCTATCATTGATTATGCAGGGGAGAAGACTCAAGACAGAAAAAGGGGGGGGGGTGCTCATTTTAATACAGCTATGCCAACTCCACCATTAGGACTTAAAATAGGACACTCACGGCCATGTCTTACAGCATTTACCACAAAACTTACAGCATTTATCACTTCCTGCATTTAATTGTTTTTATTTGTTGTAAGTATTTAGAGGTAAGCTTCAGGGCACCTGGGTAGCTCAGTTGGTTAAGTGTCTACTTTGACTCAGGTCATGATCCTGGGTCCTAGGCTCGAGCCCTGCATCGGGCTCCCTGCTCAGCAGGGAGCCTACTTCTCCCTAAGCCTCTCCCCTTCTCATGCGAGCGCACTCTCTCTCAAATAAATAAAATATTAAAAAAAAAATAAAAATAAAAAAAGTAAAGGCAAGCTTCCTATGCATAGTAACCAGGTCATCCCAGGCTTCGTCAACTCAGAGGAGTCCAAGGCCCAGTACATCCATCTGCTTAGTCATTTGAGACATATTTTTGGTATGCCTGCAAGAAAGCAAGAACACTTACTGTTGTATGCTGTTTGAATAAATGGGTTACTTAGATAAGTAAGTAATAAAAATGGACTAATGAATGTGATAGAATGTGACATAAGTGACAGAATGGAGAAAAAGGCCTGTACTGCAGAAATGCCTCTTCATTCTCCAATCCCTGCAGACAAAGGAGGAAATCATGTTATCCCTGTGTTCCTCAAATATTTTTTTTCATCTATTAATAGCACTTACCTGTAATCCATCCTGTCTTCAAAGTGAAGCCACAAGGCTCTTACAGGCAGGGATCCTATTTTCTTCATGTTGATATTTTCAGTGCCTATTTTACTGCTTGCTACAAGTGGATGGCCAGTTGTGTACGTGTCCCTGTGCATGTGCATAGTTGTATGTGCACATATTTATTTACATAATAGGCAATAATAAGACAAAAACTATTTCAAAAATACAACATAGTGAGCCATGGAGCCGGTTTCTCACCTGCCTGACCCTACCACAAAAACAGAAATATAGTTCCAAGAATCAGAAGCAGAGCGTCTGTTTGTGGCTCTGTAGTTGTTACCGTACTTACCACCTTCCACAAAGTACACGGTTTACACAAGGTTATTCAGGGAGGGAGCATCACACATCATGTGAGCATTTGAGGCAGTATGTCCTTTGTTTACCTATTGCCTCCTTCATTTGTGAGCTGTAATAATTTGAAGACCACATTTAACCTCTCTGAATTTGGCTTTCTCTACATGTTAATGAAATTATAAAGCCTACTCCTAAATGTGCTAAATGGGTCTTTATCAGAAAATGTACATTAAACAATTTGTATAATATCTAGCATACAATAAGCCCTCAGTTAATAGAAGCTTCTGCCACTGCCAGCCTGATCTGAGTGGAGATTGCAGTTCTGTGGTGAGAACTGTTTACCTGACCTTGCAAATAGAGGAGAGAAGATCTGCGATAATTATATGAGCCATCTTAGAACAGTTGAAGTCCAGGGCACGTATTGCATGGTGCACTGGGTGTTATACGCAACTAATGAATCATCGAACTTTACATCAGAAACCAGGGATGTACTGTATGTTGACTAACATAATATAATTAAAAAAAAAAAAACATTAAAATGAAAAAAAAAAAAGAATAGAAGAAGTCCAATGCTTACTGCTCGCTTTACTTCTCTTACTTACTTCTCGCTCTAAACTGGAAGGGACCAAGAAGTTGGGTTACCAACATGAGGGAGAAACAGAGAAAGATGTCAACCAACTCCGATCCTAGGCATAAGACTTCTACATAGAACAGACCCTAGTGAGGGAGGGTGAAAAAATTAAAGTAAATTGGACAGAAAATGCAATTCCCAAAGAGGACAGCTCCTTTATTGATTTAACATGATAATAGAACTCTTTATTACTTATTTGGGAATAGAAAGTTAGGGGCCTGCCTGTATTATCATCCAGAGGCAGGAGGAAAACTTCAACCCTGAATAAACATAAGGCAAAAAAAAATAACTTGCTTTATGATTACATCTAATGAGTCCTGCTTATACAATGTCCTGTTTAATCCCTCCATTGTGTTAACCAAAATAAGTCATATACTACCCTTTGGATTATTTTTTAAAAAATTATATATTAGCACTGCCAGTCTGCATGGTCATGCCAGGAGTTGGATAAACACAACTAGATTTCCTTTCCACTACAATTTCAAAATACTTGGAAGTAAAACATATGCTGCATTTTTATATCCACTGGTAGTAACTAAACTGATATTTTACCAGAACAGATATGCACTGTTTCTCTTAGTTTCAGCTTCCCTTCACTATCTGGTTAGAATTTCTGGAAAACATTACTTTTACATAACTGTTTGAGATATGCATTTTTTTACACACTGTTCAATATAAAATATACACAATACCTGTTTTATCATCATTCCAAGTACATTCTTTTTAGAAACTGAGAGTCAATTTTATTCTGGTGTTTGTACGGTGTCTTCCCATTGAGATATCTTTTCATTCTACAGAGGGTATAAGAATTGGACCTGTTATTTTTAGGAACAGATAAAACATTTCTCCAAGGTAATGGGACACCATGAGGTGTGCTCTTGCATATTACTTCCTTTGCTAATTAAACGGAATGTGAGAGCGAAAGTAAGTTGACACTGTTAAAGTAAATGACCCAAAGCTTTAGTAATGAAGACACATCTAGGCTGAAGTTTATTGTTTTAATTTTAATCTTGAGCAATTTCAGCCCTACAGAGGAGTTTGCCTAAGTGTCCTGCCGTGTACTGTTTCCATTGTACTACAGTGCAGCCCACTGACTCTATAAGAACAAAGCTATCTGTAATAAGTTGTATTTTGGAATGAAGTGGTTTATTTATATGCAAGGTGAATTGATTTTGGACATTTATTAAATCTAGTTTTTAACAGGCTGTCATAAGTGGGGTTCTTGGGAGGGCAGAGATATTAGGAGACTAAAAGTTGCTTAAATTATGCTCCATAAAAATATAGATGAGGCTCAGATGTCTTGGATTAAATATTCATTACTGAATATTTACATAATGCATGTGAAAGTGCTTTTAAAATAAAAACTCTCTTTATATAAATGGAAACTATGGCCAGATTCTCCCACATTATACCCTGTAGAGTATTTCAAAGCATTCTCTGGGGCCTTAGGAGAAATTCCTTCTATCACTTGTACAAAGGAAGGCAAGCTGATTGTTCCACACTATCCAGACCCATCCTACTTAAATTGTTTTGGCAATCTGAACTATTCAACCTTTACTCAACCTTTAGTGAAGTACGTATTTTCTGTGGTTTATAAATATATGATTCTAAAAAAAGAAATACGTTTTTTTGAACTACCATCCCCTATTGAAAAGTGTTATAAGCTCAACAAGGCCTCTCAATAAATTATGAAGAATCACTTGACAATAATAAAAAAGCATAGAGAGACATGACTTTATATTCCACCTCCACTACTTACTAGTTGCATGATCTTGGACAAGCAATTTTAACTCCGTGTTTTATTATCCTTCATTATCCTAGGGTAGTCTAATGTCTACTCTGAAGGGTTACTTGAGAATTAAAAGAGATAATGCAAGCAACATTCCGGTGACCTGACACATTCAAAAGACTGGAAAAAGATTCATTTCCTCCTACAAAAATAAATTATTGCTTCCATATCAAAAGCAGCTCTCAGTTACCTATGTTAAGACATGGAAATCTCTATGCAAATCAATAAAAAATAATGTAAACATAATTTTCACACATAGTTTTTGATCTGTTTTGATACTTTGTTTCTAATATTTCACTCTAGAATTTAGACATGAAAGAGGGATATTAGGAATTGAGTGATTTAACTCTATCATTTAATAGATGAAAACATTCAGACAGAGATGATAAATACAATCATAAATGTAATCCAGCTAGTTAGTGGTAGAATTGGGACCGATGATCAAATCCCCTTTTTTCTTCCTGTTCTATGAATTCATAGTACTTCAAATAAAATAATCAAATTTATGTTTAAAATGAAGATCTCAATTTGAAGTAGATGAAGAAAATCCCCATCTTCACTAACTACCATGCTATTATTTTCTCTCTGACGAGTTCATTCATTGCATTGTAATTGCTTATACTTGTCCCAAGCAACATATAGAGATATAATTCATGAATAATTTGACTCAAAATTTTGAATTAGGTTACTCTAAATTTTGGACTCTTTAGGACAGTTTAGTGATCACTTTACCTGATAACAGATTGTGTTATTTATTTCATGTGTTACAAGAAGAGCAGGGATGAAGACTGCTTTTGAGGCTGAGCACATAGGTGCCATCTTAGCTTTATATCTTAGCTTATAACTTTAGTAGAGGTGAAAAAAAGTAATTAAACGCTTTGTTGTAAAAGTCCTTCTATTGTGACTCATAAGCAGGTAAAACTAGCATATGATAAGAGTGAGCAGAGCTGCTGATAATGACATAAGTAACGATAAAGTAAGAAAAACTGGGAATAATTTCTTTAAGAACTGGAAATTGAGATTTGCTTTGGAAAATTCACATAGATAATCTTGTATGGAAAGAAACTCATTTCCCATTACTGTCTATATTTCTCTGATGGCACTTATTTTCTGTCTTGCACTGGACTTATTTATACACATCTTATCCTTTCCATTATACCATTAAGAGCTTGGGGACAAAACCCCCTACTGCCACATTTTTAAAATTTCCAAGCATTTAACCTATTATACTCTGACGTAGGCATTTACCAGGTATGGGTTAAATGAATTAATACATTTATGTTATAAGAGTATTGAAATTATTTTCATATAATGGAAAGGGGAAATAATCACAAAGTAGCTTCAATTCTTAAAGGAAATGTTCTCATATTCTATTTAATCAAGGTGGTAAATTATAAAAGTTCATCCAAAGTTCTCAAAAAAAAATGAGTGTTGTGATAGTGGTTTAAAATATCCTCAGTTTCATATAACTATGTTCTCTATAATTCAGTTGACTTATTTCCAATGAGATTTTCATGAATGGTATATGAACTGAATTTTTTTTTTTAAAGGTCAAGTTCTTTTGTATGTGGCTAAATTTTACTACGTGATTTCTAACCTTGCCTTCACATTGCAGACACTGGTGGCTACCTAGGCCATATCTATTTCCTCATCTTTCTTTTTAAAAGAATCCTAACCCTGTTTAAGAATTCACCTTGGGGCGCTTGGGTGGCTTGGTCGATTATACCTTCAATTCTTGGTTTCAGTTCAGGTTGTGATATCGGGGTTGTGAGATGGATTCCCTTATTGGGCTCCGCACTCAGCATGGAGTCTACCTGTGATTCTCTCTCCCTCTGCCCCTCCCGCTTGTGCTCTCTCTCTCTAAATAAACAAATAAATCCTTAAAAAAAATTTCGCATTGCTCCCATGCCCCCCAAGAGACTCCATAGAAGCTGACTTAACACAGCTCCAGGGAAAGGTCCTGATCTGATGCCTATTCCATCATGGTTTGCCATCATTCTCACCTGTGATTGGTTAGAATATCTGATTAAGCCAATCAGTACATGATTACCAGTGTCCTCCCTGAGAGTTATTGACCCATCAGAGAGATATTTGAGAGAATCTCGGTCTTCTCTTAGTCCCCTTTTGTCTGTGTTCCCTACTTCTCTCCTCCTTCATCCTTTCATTTTCTTTTTTTCTTTCTTTCCCTTGCTTCCTTCCTCTTTCCCTCCCTTCTTCCACTCTCTCTTTTCCCTCTTATCCGCCAGCCTCCTTTTTCTCCCTCTCCCCTATTTCCCTGTTTCCATCCCTTATTCTCTCCTCTCCTGCTGACTATGTAAAAGGAAGCAAGCAGCCCGGAAACTTTATAAATACCAATCACCTTCTTACCCCCACAAAGAGAAGCAGTCCTACCTGAAGCTGACGTTGAAGGTGACAGAGCTGAGAGATGGAGAGAATCTGGGTCTGTGATGTCACCCCTGAGACTTTGCATAGACTAACTGAATCCCACACTCCATTGGACTTCTACTTTCTCAAAATGATAAATGTACTTATAGTATAAACAATTTTGTTTCAATATTCCTGCAAACTCATTTTGATGCATGCCTTAACCTCAGTCCTCCACAACATTTTAAAATTTCTTTCCTTGCCCACTTATTTTTTTATATTTGCTGTTATTATTCTTATGTAGAGAAACATGTCTAGCTTTATGATACTAAATGATTACCATTAAATACTGACAATAGCAAAGGAAAATAGTACAAACTCCAATGAAATACGAACAGCTAAAAGGCCGATTTTATAATGTGCATTTGTAGCAGCCATTTGAGTGAGCCTACATAATGGTTTTAAAGGACTTTCAATAATGTTTCCTGCAGCTGTGCAGACTTTTAACTTTTAACTCTTCATTTAAAAAATACATCTAAATATAAATCAAGCACTATACACTTCCAATTTAGCTGTTTGAATGGAAAGAGAAAGTTGAAAGCTGGAGCAGTCATGAGTAAGTGCTATAGAAAGCTGTAGTCGACAGTTGCAATTTAAAACCAATCAAGTGGGCAGGAGAAGGGGAACACGGAACCTGAAAATAACTGGGAAGCTTAGAAATAGTTTTAAAGCAGTAGCTACTCTAATAATGATTATGGTTAATTAGTGATCCAAGGGTCCCACCCTCTCAGCAAGTAGTTAAAAGAACAACAGTTCAGTTTCTACCAGCATCAATCACTTGAGCCAGTCTTTCCTAGCACAGGGTGCTCTGCCTGGTACCAAAGTGCAAAGAGTATGAGAAGGTGACAGTTACATAGTTACATGCATCCATATTCCAAGTTCTTTGAGTCAGGCACAAGGTTGGAAACAAAGACCTTTTCATGTTGATAGCACATACAACATGAAAAGTGGCGTTGCAGTACCCTCTCACGAGTGTTCATTCCTGGGATTCCGCATCTAGAACATGCAAGCATGCTACCTTCTACACTTCTACTCTTGGCCGTTAAGTCTTGAAGAAGGAGGAAAAAAAGCCATTTTAGACCTAAAAAAATCTTTTCTTCTTTAGCACTGTGAAAGAAAGTAGACTCCCTTTGTTGTTCTTTTAGTTTTACTTCCTTGTAACGTGGGAAAATCATTTAAAGTTATGTTTTGCCTCTGAAGACGGGGAACATCACCCTGCACAGCTTACCTTACAGCAGAGTTTGTAAAAACACGGTTACATATGTATGCAGAAATCCTTTCCAAATAGGAAGGTACTATGTAGACCCTTGACAGTTGGAGTCATTCTTATTATCAGATTATCAATTTCAGGCTAGAAAGAAATCAAGAGATATTTTGCATCATTGGAATTTATTATATGTCAGGGGAATGATCACCACTTTTAGGGGCCATAAAAATTTCCCCCAAAACCCCAGACCCCAAACCAGAAAGTGACATTAGATAACTAAGAATAATAGGGGGGTAGCTTACACATTTATCTTTGAAAAATCTTTTTGCATGTATTTATTATCAGTAACGTTTACAGATTTTTTTCCGACGTGCCTTGGTCAAAAGTATCAAAGGATGACTTGTTCTCTGTGCTTTATTCCGGGATCACTACCAGCCTTCTTTATGTCTCTTCCCTGAGGATGGATGCAGAGGTGGTTAAGTGTGAAATGGAACTTTAGATGCTTTGGAAACATTCAGGCCAGAAGTTACAAAGGAACCTAGGCCAACTCTAGCAACTGTACCAGATAAAGGCAAGATGGGGAGGCAATGACAGAGCAAAATGCAATTGTTACAAGGACTGCTTTCTTGATCCTGAGCTTCGTTTTCTTGCTTTTCTTTTCTTGTTGCTTAAAAAATGCATAGAAGCATTTTTCCCCTCCTTTTTCCATTACAAAGGTAATGCATGTTCACTATTGCTGAATGAATGTTTGAAAGATATAGTAAAATACAAAGAAAAGTAAATTCAAGCATAAATCCCACACACAGAAGAAACCATTGTTAGCATATTGCAGTGTACAGTTCATATATAAATGGAAAACACAAAACATTCCTCTGACAGATTATCTTTTCCCAAAATGGCATGACAGTATTTCTGGTCCCGTATGCCCCTCCAGAAACTTGCCATTTCCAATCCAAAAACAGAAGTTATCTCCCCTCTTCTTGATCTTGGGCGGGACCTGGGGCTGCCTCCCTCAGTTGGGAAGGATGAAATGGATGTCATGTGCTTTCAGGTGTCGGGTCATGGTATTATGGTTCTTCCTGGCTCCCTCTTACGATGTTCACCCTCCCACTCAGGCACCATGAGGAGACTATCTGGGAAAGTTCAGAGAGACCACAGAAAGAAGATTCTTAGAGACGCCTGCATGGAGAAAAACAGATCCTCAGTTAGTAACAGCCATCAGACATTTGAGCAAATAAGCCCTCAGATGATTACACCCCCAATTCACAACAGCCAGCTGAGACCTAAATATCATGAAGGAGAGAGAAATGGTCCTTGCTTGCTCTGTGTGAATTGCTGACTTACAGAAACCACAAGTATTAAAAGTTGTCAGTTTTTGAAAATCCATTGTGATTTCTTATGCGTTAGATAACTGACAAATATACAGTATCCTACCAATTTTAGCATCTTTTATTGTGTGCTTTTAGAAACCTTTCTAAAATTTGACCATCTTTTGAATGGTCAAACATTAATAAGCATAAAATATTTGGGGCCAAGTACTTTTGGAAATAATATGAAGATTTTGACAATATATAGGGCAAGTATAAGATTCTTTTCATTTCAAATACTAATTTTCTCAGAACTTTAGCAATTAAGGGGAAGGAATACATTCAAATTTATACTTAGCTCTTTTTCTAGAGATGGAATAAACTCTTTCGTTCTTCTGGTTCTTAAAGAATAAGTGCTGTTGCAGAGGAAGATGGTCAAAAAGTATAAACTTCCAGTTATAAAACAAATAAATACTAGGGATATAATGTACAATATGATGACTATAGTTAACACTGCTGTATGATATCTAGAAAAGTTGTTAGGAGAGTAGATTCTCAGAGTTCTAATCGCAAGGAGAATTTTTTTCTTTTCTGTTTATTGTATCTACGAGGTAGTATGTATTAACCTATTGTTGTAACCATTTCACAATATATGTAAACCAAACCATCTTACTGTACACCTTAAACTTACACAGCAATATCTCAATAAAAATTGGGGGGAAAGTGAAAGGAAATAGAAAAGATACCTAGATGCTAGGGAGAGGAGAAATAAAGAGTTCTGGGTAGTGAGGGTGGGAGCAAGAAGAGAATAATCATGGAGGAGAGGAAACGAACACAGAGATGCAATAAATTTCAAGATGGTTATGTTAGAGGAAGACATATGAAAATGTTTAATACACCAACCCTCAGATTGTATTGCCTTTTGAAATTTTGAGGTACTGTACAAGGGTCCATAACTCTGCAGTGGCCAGATGTTCAGCTGACCAACTCTTTAGCAGGTAGCCACAGCAACCTGCCAGTGAGAAAATTATTCTCAAGGCTGAGTGCCATTGCCCCATTGAGCTTGAAGTCCCTGGGTTAGTGGAATTAGTCCAAGAGTCAAATGTAGCCTATAGATGGAAGGCCATTGTCTCTGATTTAACACCAAGAGCCATCCTAGGTCAAAAATGAGTACATGTTGTGGACTATGCTATTTTCCATCATGTAATTATAATGTACTTGTTACAGAACAAATTTAACACTTGTTAAAAATTAAAAAAAAATGTAAGATTAATTTCTTTCAATGGTAACATAAATCCAATAATAGCGTTTTCCAGCAACATGTCTGTTTTACTTTAAAACAATTTAGAGGACAGGCTTTGCCATCAGAACACCCATGCTGACATCTTGTCTCCACTGCTCACTACCTGAGGGACATTTGTCAAGCTACTGAACTATGGAGACTTATTTCACCTGTAAGATGAAGAGAATTATACAATCTCCATTATAAGTTTGTTTGGGGGATTTAGTGAGAGACTACATGTCTTGCACTTAAAAAATTCCCAGCACAAAATAAGTATTGAATAATGTGAGCTCCCATTAAAATGAGTAACTGTTTTAGTGTTGATGTTGTTTATTCAGTTTAAGCAGACTAGTGTCTGCTTTTAGCTCGTTATCCTATGTTTTTTAGATTGTGAATAGTGGTCATTTGAAATACTAAATTCTTTTGTGGAGTTATAAATTATTGCTTTAAAAACAAAATGATTAGATAGCAATAATAATAATAATAATAATAATAATAATAATAATAATGTTCTAAAGTAGGAGATCATTTCAAACACTCCATAACATTAAATAACCTCAGTGCAATTACCCATATGTGGCAAGAAAAATTTACACAATTAAATATTAAGTTTACACAATTAAATATTAAGTTAAAGGAAAGGTTTGCTTTCCTTTGAGGAATCCCTCAAGATTATAGACCCAACTGGGCTAAGTGCCGATTACTGGTGCCAGAAAGTGCATCATTTTTGGCCACCATTATCTCCCTTTTGGAGCTTCATAATTAAGGGTATTATTGATGGGAAAGGGGCTGAAACTTGTATATACCAGAGTATTTCTCTGTTAATCATTTTAAGAGCACAAAATGAAGTTAACTTACAAGGACATGCATATAGAATAGCATGTAATGTCTACATTAAAATGATTATAATGAATGCCTATCAATTTCATAATGATTAGCTGCTTGCTATATTGTATGTTCCACAAATGTTTCAAGGGGAAAAAGGAATGAAGATGCTAAAACAAAATCCTCTACAAATGGTATATCAAACTTTCAGATTTTATTTTTGTGCTACAAGTAATATAGAGAGAGCTTTTATGCAAAGCATTTGCAAGTACTGGGACTTGGGGTGTTGGTAGGGAAGTTGATAATCTAACATTAAAAAAAGACAATCCCTGTCCTTAAAGAAACTTATAATTTAGTGTGGGAGGTAATCATGTAAGACATAACATAGGGAGTGAATGAAGAGGAGTTGGACAAAAGTGTGAGTTATATATAAAAATACCCAGCTGATGGAACTTAAATAAAACCTTTAACTAAAATTTCTCTAGGTAAGCTATAACACTGAAGTTGTTAAAGTTTTTCTGAATAGCATTCCATTTTTAACTTGAAAATAATTCTGGGTGAGCAATTTTTAAATTCCATATTTAAGATACTATAAGCATTACAATTATTGCAAATCAGAATAAAAGCATGCGTTGGAATTTATTATAGCACTTGTACTTTTTTCTTGGTGTCGCTTTTGGTGAAGTAGAAGACAATATCAAAATTTTTTACATTATTTTTCTAAAGATTTGCCACTCCTTAGATCTGTATTTCTTCTCCTTAAGATTTTGTCTATTATTTTGAAAGCCTGAAAAGAAATTATTAGAAATTAGAAATGAAATTACTATTTTCAAAGCCATAGTACTTGACTATGAATATAAATGAAAAGCATATTTTGTTAAAACAGTCAGATCAAAAATTATACAAAAGTGGTTGATGATTACAAAAAGCTGTGGCACGAATACATATTTTTATAGATGCTAAGTACTTTGATATTGTATAAATCAAACCTTCAATTAGTGTTAGGGCTTTATAAGATGTGGTCCAAAGTGTCCCATGCTCATCGCTTTACCAGTTGATAGAAGCAGAAGAGTAGAAATTCATAGGAAAAAATTTGTTGAAACTGGAGACAGAATTTAGGAGTTACAGAATTCAGAAAGATTGCCCTGGCCTTTCCCCTCTTTCTTCATGAGGAACGTTCCCCAAGTCAAGGAAGGGGGCCTCCAAGGGAGCCCCTCATAGGCTTTGAGATGTCTTTTTTTTTTTAATTTTATTTATTATTTGAGAGCATGAATGAGGGGAGGTGCAGAGGGGGAGAGAGAAGCAGAATCCCCGCTAAGCAGGGAGCCTGATGCCAGGCTCGATCCCTGGGATCATGACCTGAGCCAAAGGCAGAGGCTTAACCAACTGAGACACCCAGGCGCCCTGAGATCTCTTCTTTAGGCAGTGTAGCAGATGTTGTTGGCATCTTCCCCATATTCCCACTTCAAGGGTTTGCTCACTGGATATTCAAACCTTAACTGTTTTGCCCAAGAGCTTTTTCTGGCCACTGGACATTGCTTTGCCACTTCTATAGCAGGCAAAAGTGGCTGGGAATTAATATACCCTTACCATGAGTAGTACTGAACAATGACTGATAAGAGTTGGCGTATAGATATACTAGCTTCTATGCCTCTTGGGTCTTATAAATCTGAGGTATGGGTTTTACATTGACTTCCAGAGTTGACCCAGTGTGACGAAGGCTCATTGCCCAGAGTGGCAGCTGGCTTGTAAAGCCCCATTTCTTAGCTGTTTTCTCTTCACTGTGTCACATCCTATTGCCATAATTTCACTTTCTTCTTAACAGCATATTTGGTCTCAAAAATCCCTGTTTGAGAGCTGCTCTTAACATAATTCAAACTGAAAAAGAGACAGCAAACTGATTGGTTTACCCTAATCTTATTTAAGCAAAGGGGAACAAATTTCCAAGAGAAAGCAGAATTGTGAGAGAAAGTCAACAATGATACAGGTTCTATGACCCCTGTATTTATTGTGGCAAAGATGTGTCAGTTTCCTGTCAACCAAAAACTGTGATCCACAAAAGTTAGCTGGTTTGAATAATCTTGGCAAGATTCAACCCAAAGGGACTGACTGTCAAGTAGGAGAAGAGTGCGTTAAGTATGTTGAAGCATGTAGAAAATTAAAGTGAATTATACTGGATTTGACTTAAAACTCTGAGTGAGACCACAATCTCTCAGTTCTTATAATGATTATTGGACAAATTTAAGATTTACCCAGAGTTTAGTAAGAGTAAGGAAGGGTGATCTGATATAGCATGGTTATAGGCAGTGATGGGAAGCAAACAAAATCATTTCATGCTTGCCCTCTACCTAATTCAGACTGTTGATAAACCAGCAGACATGGCACGAATTCCTTCCCAACCCCTCCTTTACCCACGCATGCAAGACATTGCTGATTAGACAGATCACTAGGCTCACAGTGGTGTTCTGAATGTCTCTCAATAGCAGGGTCTGGGAGTCCCTATCAATCAGAGTTGACATGCAAATCACAACCCTTTCTCAATCCTTGAACTTTTGGAAAAAATTTTAATTCCTTAGCATCATATTTAAGCCTTTTGTCATCTGTCTCCAAACTAACTTTCCAATCTTATGTTCTACCAAGCTCCCTCATACATATTAAAATTAAGCCATAACAACATATTTGGAGGTCCTCAAATAATTACTGATTCACAATCTCCTATTTTAGAATGCATTTGTCATTTATTTTTTCTTGGAAAAGTTCTATATACAACCGTAGTGGAGTTCAAATGCCATTCCACCTCTTACTACTTCCTCAGTTAGAATTGATTTCTCTTTTTATTTCATTGAATTTAAATTAATTTTTAAAATTCTATTATAAACTTAACTCATTTCACCCCATGTTTGTTTTTTTTATACATTATAATTTGCTGAAGGAGAAAAGTATATTGTATTCATTGTTCATCCCCATGGCATCTGGCATAACATTTACAGATTTTATCAAATCAAATTAAATTGATTTAAAAGATGATTGGTTTTAGTTGTCATTTGGACTTCTCCAGTATCTCCCCCATCACAAGATATGCTTCTCTACTCCTGTCCTGTGTGTTTTATGTTTTTTCCTTATACAAGAAACTATGGTATTAGTCGACCCAAAGTACAGCAAGTGTAGACATAATTAAATTGTAGGAAATTAGTGGAGATATTCAATATTTCTGGATTAGAAACTAAAGTTTGCTCAGGGGTTTGTGACTTCTAACATCACACACACACACACACACACACACACACACACACACAGGATACTTAACTATACAGCAGTCCCCATTATTTCCAGTTTTACTTTCTGTGGTTTCAGTTACCCAGTCAACTGTGGTCTGGAAGCAGATGATCCTCCAGATGATGTATTGCAGAAAGTCAAAAGTAGCCTAATGCTGTGTCATGGTGCCTCTGTCATTCACCTCACTTCAGATCATCAGCCCGGCATTTTATCATCTCACATCATCACAAGACGAGGAAGGGAGAATACAGTTCAGTAAGAGATTTTGAGACAGAAAAAGACAAATTCACATAACATTTATTATAGTATATTGTTATAATTTTTCTATTTTATTACTAGTTATTGTTGTTAATATCTCCCTGTGCCTAATTTGTAAATCAAACTTTATCATAGGTATGTCTATATTGGGAAAAATAATCTGTATAAGGTTCAGTACTATCCTTGGTTTCAGGCATCCACTGGGGGTCTTAGATTTTATCCCTGCAGATAAGAAGGGACTACCGTATGTTGAAAAAACATTTCAAAATACATTCTCAAGAGCAAAGTAGAAGTTTATCTGATTTGTTCTGTGAGTACTTAGATTTATTTTCATTTAGATTTAAGGGACTTTATTTAAAACCTTACATAACCAAGAATCACCTCTTTGTGTTTTGCTAGCAAGTCTGTGCTCACTTGGCCCTTTACTCTGAGTGTTATGTCTCTCACATGTTCTAAGATCTAAGGCAAATCAAAACACTTTTCCAGGTGCCTGGGTGGCTCAGTTGGTTGGGTGTCCAGCTCTTGATTTTGGCTCAGGTCATGATCTCAGGGTCATGGGAAGGAGGTCTGAGTATGGCTCCACACTAAGTGTAGAGCCTGCTTGGGATTCTCTCTGTCCCTCTCCCTCTACCCCTCCCCACCTCTTCCCAGTTGCTCTCTCTCTCTCTCTCTCTCTCAAAACAAACACAAAAACACTTCTCAAAGACTTAATTTCTTCATATATAAACCGGGAGCTGTGTAATAATTCCTACCAACCTACCAACTTGTTCTAAGAGTTACCATGGGACTCAAAAGAGAAAGTAATGCACACACACACACACATGCACACACACACGCACGCACTTCCAAAAGTATATTCTTACATAATATTGTGCTCAGTAGTATTACTCTAAGGCAATTCAAATTCTAATTCTTAGAAGGAGTTTTGATCTAACTGAAGATGTGATTAATCCATGAAATTTCCAGAGATTATTACACCTGGCCACAGGGATGGGGGCAGTGCATCAAATAAAATATTTCTTAATCACTTGAGTGAAAAGATCTTTGGAAAACAATTAGAAATGCCGCCAAATTGCATGCTACTAGACTAATATTTTGTGGATCATAAATTCTCTTAGAAGGCTTTAGGCAAACTTAATTAGATTAAAAAAAACCTTCTCTGCTAAGATTAGTTGATGCTTTAATTAGGTGGACACAAAATAAAAAACGCGGTTTTATTAGATTTATCAAATTATTGCCTGAAATATTTCTCCCCTTTGACATCTTAAAAAGAAGCCTTGTGCTGAAGGTTTAACACCTTCAAGGAGATTGGGCAAATCTTTATACTACCAGAGTCTTGAAGCACTACTTACTTCAATCTGCATTTTTTTTTTCCTTTCAAAACATTATCTCCAATTGTGCTGAAGATGCCTATTTGTTCTTGCAGATAATCTGAACTTGTTTATTCAGTGAGTCCCAGAGAAAATGTGTAGCCTGGACAAAGGTGGAAGGGGTGGAGATGGGTGATAGTGAAATTATGTGAGACATATTTGGGAGATAAAAATCAGTACAGCCTGGAGTTAGATTCAACATAAAAGATACCAAGGGCAACTTTGAGATGTTCAGCTACACAACAGGAAGGGTGATGTTGGCCATTTACTGAGTTGAAAAACAGGAGACTTACAAGGGTTGGAGATGCACCAACATCAAGAGAGATAATGCATTTTTTTTAGAATATTTTCTTTATATCTAGCCTAAGGTATCTAAATCCCACAGTTGGAAAATCATTCATATATATTAAAACTGATCTGTCCCTTTTCTTCTAATATGATCCCTTCTGAAAAGTAAATACCATAAGGTGACCTTAATATCTTAGAGTGTATGGACGATTTTATCAAATTATTATCCTATGGAATAAGAGTGTAGTGCTTGTGAGAAGAAAAAGACAACAGAGTGGAGAGAAGATAGTCAAAGAAAAAAAATGTACCCACTTCTTAATATTGACCAAAACTGACTCTAGTGAAGCTATGAGAATTGGGTAACTTTCACATTTCTTCAAGTTGGACACATCAGGATTAAACTTTTTTTCTGTGAATTTAACAGCTTTTCAAGGTGTATGATTAAAAACACTTTACCTTAGATTTCCTTTCTGGTCTACATACCACAAATTTTCTTCTTCACTATGTTCAAACAATCAAGTGGAGCTAGTCATTAGCAAATTAACTGAACCTTCTAAAGTGTGTATTTCAAGCTTATGCTCATGATTTTGAATGAGGACTGATTATGTTCTCACATCTGTCACTCACATCATCAACTGTGGAATGTCAAGACCCACTTGCACATGGTGTGTATATATATGAGAGTAGAGGTTCAGGGGTGAGCTGTTTATCTTAGCTAAACGCTGTTGTCAAGATCTATTGACGCCCATCAACGGATTCCTTTATTCTTAGTAGGAGCTCGTTTGTTTTTTCCGGTTATTTTGACAAAGTTATTTTCTACATGAGATGATTATTCATTCCTGAATTCAGATGTTAAAGTGTTTATTTATTTGAGAAGGGCAGGAGAATTAAGATACCTTAATCCTGATGTGAAACATATGTGAACAAAAGTACTTTAAGAAAATATAGCTGAATAAATGCTAGGGAGGTGAGCAAGTCTTATATATGAATTATTCTAAGACAGACATAATTAAAGTGGTAACTAAGAGTAGATAAAAGTAAAAATTTTTAGTCCTATAAAAATAACATAAATTAAATTGAAAAATATAAACTGGCATTTAAAAATATTTGTAAATGGTTTTATTATTACACCTAAGCATTTTTTTCTCTCCCATACAACACTAGGAATTAGGAATACTTTCATTTTTCTTTAAAAATATATTAAAATGTCATTTTATTTGAAGATTATTTTGTTTATCAGCGATTTGTTGAATTTTTCCTGTTTCCATGCCATTTGCACATTTTCTTCCATGAATCTCTCATTTGTGTCTATTACATACTACTTTTTGTGGGCTCTTCATATATAAAAATGACTCTTTAACTGTCAGTATATTTTAAGTTTTTTTTTCAGCTATAGAAGTTTTTTTCTTAATGAGGACAAATTTACCAAACTTCCTTTTTAAGAAGATATGATAAGCTTTGAACTCTGGATAACATTGAAAACACTTAGAAAAACTTTAAAGCCATGTGACTTTATTAAATTGAGAACCCCTACATTCTATATTCGTATCCCTATCTTATCCTTTATGTGATAGTTAAAACTGTTTCTTCTGTCCTGTCAGCGAAGGCATTTACCAGCTATGGCATCTTTTTTGCAGTGAAGTAATTTGTTGAACTTCCACTCATTTAGTCTCCTCTGATGGCCTCAGCCATCACCCCACCCAGGCAATTTCCTGTTGTTCCCACTGTATGTTCAATTTAAATTTTAAGCAAGGCTATCAGGCACAATTCAGGTCACAGCTTAACCATACTGCAGTCAATTTGCCCATGTCCTTGGCATTTTTTACTTACAAGGAATTACAGCCTTGCACATTTTGTACATGATGTTCTAGTCTTCCTTGCTCTGTCATTCTTATGACTCTTAATATCCTTATACTGCAAGCATGCCTTTTTTTTTTTTTTTGGTAATTTCTGGATGATTTCCTCTAAATTACCAAGAATCAAACATTATGCCCACTTTTGGCTTCAAAAATGGATGATGGTTAGCTAAAATTATGTAAGTAAAGCACATAGCACAAAAAAACTATGGGGATGCTATTTATACGTGTGATCATTCTGATTGAATTTTGGAATGAGATTCCTATACGGAGAATATACAAGAAGAGAATGACCTATCCTTCACACAAAGGAAAGATAGGGGCCCACATACTCTTAACTCAAAGCTAAAAGACTTTTTACAAAGTAGAATTTGAGATATGTTATGGACCCAAATGCATTTGGAAAGAGTTCCTCTTTCTGAACCCTAATTTTTTCTTCTCATTCATATCTTCCTTCACTAGTGCCAGTTTCATTTACTTACCTTGGGTAATTCATCTTGAATCCTTTTTTCTTTGGTCAGTTTCATGGTTTCTTCCAACAGTCTCTTTCAAAAACTCATCTTCATAGCCCATATTAACTAAATCAGAATGTTTCATTTAACACAATTTTCTCCATTTCAGTATTCGTGAGTCAACTTTTGCAAGTATGCTGGAAACCATTTTTGAGGAATAAAATCCATACTAAAAACAAACAAATTAGTTATTCCCTAATAAGAGGGCAAAGGGGGTTCTTTAATGCAGAAGCGTGAACTCTAGAGAATAAGAACTATTAGCAATAGTAACTGCAAAACTTACAGATTTACTCTAATTTAGTGGTCACAGGCTAGGAACACCTGGAGAAGTTTTGAACACACTCATTTCCTTGGTCCCATCCCAGAGCATATACATGAAGATAGCTTCTGGGCATCTGTACTTTTAAAAAGTATCTAAATAAATTTAATGTCCAATCAGGTTAGAGAACCACTGACTAACCATTGATTATATAACTAACTAAGCAGTTTAGAGGGGACCAGTGAAATAGGTATTCTTTGAGAGTTGTAGTGTTTACTTACACATTTACTTCTTGTTTCTAAATACATATTCAATCATAGGTAATTTCTTCACTGAAGTCTTCAAAAACTTAAAGCATAACTCTCACTCAATATTTGAAGTTGAGTGTTAGCTATTTAAAGCTCAAAATAATTAATATTTTCCACATTGTAATAACTGAAAATTAACACTATGCCTTTATTGATATTGCTTTCAAAATTTTCTAACTCTAAATGTAAAAACAGTTGTATTGTATTCTGTTGTTTCCCAATTCCTTTAAAAATACTTACCAGTGGGAGCACCTGGGTGGCTCAGTTGGTTAAGCAACTGCCTTCGGCTCAGGTCATGATCCTGGAGTCCCAGGATCGAGTCCCACATCTGGCTCCCTGATCAGCAGGGAGTCTGCTTCTCCCTTTGATCCTCCCCCCATTCATGCTCTCTCTCTTTCTCTCTCTCTCTCAAATGAATAAATAAAATCTTTAAAAAATGTATTTTCCAATGATTCTTAGCAAAATTTTATTATATTTTCTAAAGAAAAAGCAGAAGAATATAGAAAAAGAAAGTTATGGAATAACAATCTTTAATACTGTAAAGAAGCTACCTTGAAATCTGAGTATTAAACATTTATATACATAAATTATAATATGTACACACCACCACAGGACTGTAGACTTACATGTGTGTATCTATACCTGTATCTGTATATCTATGTTTAACTCCTTTCTAAAATTCAGCAATAAAATCTCTTTTATATGAGGATCCTCCCCAAAATTCCTCAAATTTATGAACATATTCATTTTCATATTATATTCAGAGATTGAATTATCCTGTTGTTTATAATTCGAAGATGCCTGCGCAGAAAGGCATAACATTCTAGAGAAAAGCAGCACTGACTTTTAGCTTTCCTCTAATTCCACATGGAGCACCCTTTTTCTGTCGCCGTTAGCCAGTTAATCGTTTGACACATTCGGAGGAAATGTGTTATAATCAAAAACCTTACACTTTTGCAGAAACACAAATAGGAAATTCCAATTTATTTACCCTATACAGGACGAAATCAATGAGTTCTAAAAGTGACTATACTTTGAAGATTCTTACTTACCACATCTTTATGCCATTCTGCCCCTAATTCACTTTTCTCTTACACATACATCTGGTCTCCAGAGCCATGTTTCTCAGACCCTAAAGATCATTAAAACATATTAATGTGTTTGTGAATATTTCCCTACTAAGTATTTTGAAGGGAAATGAGAAAAAAAAATTGCTTGTTGAACTTCTATGAATGGGTGTGACTCAAAAGAATTTAAGTGGTAACTTTCTATAATGCGACATTCATACTTGTTTCTGGATGATATGTCATGTACCCCCATGGCTTTTCAGTACAGTTTTTGGTATGAAACACCCACATTCAGGTTGAGAAAGCCTAGTCTGAACTAATTTCAAAATTTCATTTTTTTCAACACAATGTAAAGTATTTCCCATCCCCGAAAAGGGCCCAAAGCAATATTCTGCAGATTAGCAGTACAAAAGGGAAGGTAGTCTGGCATCCCTTCATATTCTCTATGGTTGTGGCCAGGGATGATTAAATCTTTTTTGACTAGTGCTAGCCTCTAGTTTGTTAAGTCATCACTGGCTCACCCCTTTCCCACTTAATATGACAGTTCTGTGGTCTCTTTGGAGATTTCCTTTTCCTCCAATCCTGAGGAACACACTCTACATCTTTCCTTGGGAAAAGGGAGACTATCTGCCCTTTGACTTCTGTTCTAACCAGCACTCCAACCAGACTCACTGGGTGGCTACCCAAGATGATTTGGATTAGTCAGAGTTCTCCAGAAAAATAGAACCAATAGAATTACATACATTATAAATATATATAACATATACATATCCACAGAGAGAGAGAGAGAGAAGGAGAGAAAGAGAGAAAAGAGACTAATGATAAAGAACTGGCTCATGTGATTATAGAGGCTGAGAAGTCCCAGGATCTACTGTATATAAGCTAAAGACTCAGGAAAGCTGGTAGTATAGATTTCAGTCCAAATCAAAAAGCCTGAGAACAAGGAGCACCGGGGGTGTAAGTCCCAGTCCAAAGTCAGGTGAAGAACAATGTCTCGGGTAAGCCAGTCTGGCAGGAAGAGAGAATTCAACCTTCCTCTACCTTTTTGTTCTAATCAGGTCTTCAGGGGATTGGGTGATGCCCACCCACAGTAGGGTGGACAGCGTTGCTCAGTCTACCAATTCAAATGCTAATGTCTTCCCGAAACACCCTCACAGACACACCCAGAAATAATGTTTAACCAGAAATCCTATGACCCATTCGGATCTACACAGCTACATCTTGAGCCATCCCATAGGAAGATACACACACCTAGAAGCATGGGTAGCTGCTCTTCCAGATCGTTCTTTTCAGTCTGTTACTACACGTTGCTTAAGCCCATCTTTCCCATTTAGATTTTTTTTTTTTAATATGGAGTCACAAACCTGTCTCTGTGCCCTCTTCACAAAATTCAGAATACGCCATTCAGATTCTCCCAACAGATTTTACCGTATGCTCTGTGCTAGTGTTGCAGGATTTCTCTGCTTTCAAGTGTCTGTGGTTCTTGGTCACACCGCTTCAAAGATTGAAGAGGTAGACCAGATGAAGAGTAGTGGGCAGCAAAGCAAAGTTTATTAGTTTATTCAGCAATAATATAAAGCTCCTGGAGAGGAAGGGGAGCAGAGAGGGTTGCCTGTGGAGTTTCTAAATTTAGGGGCTTTTATATGCTCTTTTGAGGAACTATCTTAAGCAATCAGGGTGTGCTGAATCGTGCCAATCATGGTTTTGGTCACATATCTGTCTACCTATTAGGTTAATGTCTACGTGCTGATGGTCTCTTTTGCTGACATCTGGGGGCTTATGTCTTAACTGCCCCTTGCCCATGATAGGGACAAATGCCTTGAGCTTAATTGTCTTATTTAGGACATTTTTCAGGCATCATTTCTCCAAAGGCTGCAAAGCAGAATGTTAGTGTGGTCCTGTCTAAGCTGTAAAACAGGATGTTAGTGCTATTTTATTTTAGTTGTCCTGACTCCATATTTTTTGCTGGGGAACCTGGCCCTAACTACCTAACTGTCCAACTAACTCCTAACACTAGTCTGTGGAAGCACTGAGCCTGCACAGACCATCCTTGCATTTACAGTAGAACAGGAAATTAACTATTTACACAAAAGCTCTTTCTGAAGAATGATGAATCACATGATCATTTTGGTCAGGTCCTGAATAGGTGAGTCAGCCAACCTTATGTAGAATTTGTGGATACTTACTCAATTATTAGTTTTAGTTGCTTTTTTTTTTTAAACACTTTGCGTTCTTGGTGAGACTCTGAAATGGTAGAAACCATTTAGGATTATCTCTATGATAAAAATGAGTACTTAAAAATAAATTCCAATTTATAGTAGTAATTATTTCAGTGACATTGTGTTTTATATCACTAAAATCTGAAAATTGACTTATTAGAAGCCAAAGAGCTTAAATCATTGAAGAGATATCAATATAAATATTGTGTTTTATGAGTACACAATCATATTTATAGAGAGATGCTTTTATAATCCAAATGCAAACTGAGCCCTTGTCCATGAGCAGTTCATACTAATACATACAGAACCAGCCCACTTGGAATTTTCCATAAATAACACAAAATCCTTTCTGTTTTTGTTTGTTTTTGAGGAGTGAGGAGTTCACACCATTGACTTGGTAGTATTTCGTACATATACACAAAACCCTCACTACCTTTTTCTTCTGTCCAGTCTTCCCTTTCTCCTGTGACTTCTCACAGCTCTATGTCAAATCCTTACTCCTTCAGTGGGAACTCTGAAATAGTTTTGGTTCCTGTTTCTGTTTCCAGGATTACGTAAGCACGTGAAGTTTTAAAAGCAAACTATTAAGGTGGCAGCAGCAAAACAGAGGGCCATCACTTACAGAGTTAATCCTTCTTAGAAAGGAGTATGAGGGGTATTGGTAACATATATTTTTTATAATAGATTTAAATCCTATTAAAATTTTATGAGCTTATTTTTCTGACTTCATAACTAAGTTATTTGTTTAGAGAAGGCACCAATTCTTCAAACAAATCATTTTGAAAGACACTTAAATAATTATCCAATCCCAGTTGCTCCCTTGAGATAAATTTAACTCTTGCCTCAAAAATTAAAAGCTATAACAAGATAAGTTACGTAGGAGAAAGGCCTTAAATTGATTATACTACCCTGAGACTATGTTCTATAAATGTGAACTAAGTTTTCTTTTCTTTTCTTTTCTTTTTAAGGTTTTATTTATTTATTTGGCAGAGAGACAGCCAGCAAGAAAGGGAACACAAGTAGGGGGAGTGGGAGAGGAAGAAACAGGCTCCTAGCAGAGAAGCCTGATGTAGGGCTCAATCCCAGAATGCCAGGATCACGCCCTGAGCTGAAGGCAGATGCTTAATGACTGAGCCACCCAGGCACCCCAGAACTAAGTTTTCTTGACATAGGTATAAAATATTAGAAGGGAAATTCTATAACATTCTATACTGAAAGTAATAAACCTTATCAGCAAAATCTAAGACTTGTTTGGGGAAGAAAAAGAAAAGACGCTGAAAAAATGAAGCTGTTCTAAGATTTCATCTCACTGGGGTCAAAAGGGGGCAGAGAGGAGAAGCAGAGTAGAATCAACATCTTGGTGAGGGAAATCAGTTTTGCGTGGTAGTCATTTTGGACCTCTGGTTATATGACCTTGACTTTTTTTATTTTTATTTTTTAAATACAGCTCATGTAGGACCTTAATGGAGTACCCATCTATTTCTGTACTAGGTACTGTACATTGATCAGTGACTGCCAAATAACCCTAAGAATTAAACTATTTTGGCTTTGTCCTTAAACATAATACCTATTCCATTAGGAGCATTCTTATTTCTTCTTGCAATTAAGTATTGCTACTGGCCTCTATTGCCCCAAGATTTCAATATCCACGTTATAATGAGAGAACTTTGTTCAGGAGCTGGCCTTTCTACTTGTATCCCAGGCCCTCAGAGGACCATCATTTAGAACCTTTCAAGACCATGCTCTTCTCAGAGATGTATGTCCCAATGTCTTGGGGAAGGGCATTCTCAAGCTCCACAGGCATTCTTAAGCTCATGGATAAGGCATGGGTAAATAGGTTATATAAAAGTAATCCACTTCAACATTTCTAAGTGTTTAGAGTCTTTCTTTACATTATAACACAAAGTTCTGAGCATCATAACTTCATTTAATTTAGAATACCATTGATAACATGTGCCAGTTATCAAGGTCAACAGAAATTAGAATCATCCATAGCTACTCAAGATCATTCATCAAATCCAAAGACTCTTAAGTGAAAACATAGTGGAAAATTTAGACCAATCTACTGTCGTGTTTTTCTCTCCCTGGTCCTGCTCTAGTTGTATTCATTCCTACGTATATTTCCAAAGTCAAGGCAGCTATTTAATAAGGAAATGCTTACTATTCTATTTGACATGTAAGTCTTGTTCTGGGTTTGATTGTGTAATTGGTTCTAAGGAGCTAAAGGAAATGAGTACTAGAGAAGATGCTGTATGAGAATTTACTTTCCCTTGGAAGACAACCACTTCAGCGAAAGTCATTACAGGGATTTTGAGAAGATAAAGCAACTTTGAGAGATAGGAGAGAATGGGTGGCCCAAAAGACTATAGAATCCTTTGAGTCACCTACATCTTCTCACTTTCCATACTGCAATCTTGTGCTTCACTTTCCTATAAGATCTCCTTAATTTTCACATAAAGACCTCATGAAATCCTGAATTCAAGGACTGCAAATTAGCAGTCTGAAGGTTCCTACCATGTATATGACTTTTAGCCGTATTATCTCTATAGTTAAATGATATGAATATATTATTTTAAGGAAATCTGGCTTTGCTGAAACCACAAATCTGAATCTGAGCTTAACATGTCTTTTAAATGACTCAACACTATTTGAAGCATCTAGTCAACCTGCTGGTTCATATTTCATGTATCCTTCACAATGGTCTCTGTTAGTAGCCATTAAGTCAGCCAAAATCTTGGTTTCAGTAAGCAAATTGGAAATTTCCTGGATGGCCATTGTAGTCAAGGACTACTAAGTTCCCACAGTCCAGTATTGTTTCAATCCGTTTGGGTTGCTGTAACAAAATACCTCAGACTGGGTATCTTATAAACAACAGAAATTTGTTTCTCACTGTTCTGAAAACTGGAAATCTGAGATTAGGGTGCCAGCATGTTCAGGTGAAGGCCCTCTCCTGGGCCCTTGTAACCTCACAGAGCAGAAGAATTTGGGTATCTCTTCCAGGACTTCTTTATAAGGGGGCAGTAATCCTATTCAGGAGGGCTTCACCTTCATGACCTAATCACGTTCCAGAGGCCTCACCTCCTGATATCACATTAGGCATTAAGATTTTGACATAACAAATTTTGGGAGGACACACTCACTCAGATCATAGTAAGTATAAACTGTATCCTTACTGCATCTAGTCTAAACCAGTTGAGAAAAATCAATCCCAAATTCCCATTTCCTGCAGGCTTCTTTGTCTTCACCCCTGCTTGTTATGTCACAGAATTGTGAGATATAGGCCTCAAAACACCTTCTGGCTAGTTTAAAAAAGAAACAAATTTGTTTAAGAATGACAAGTAGTTAGGACATCTCTAGAAAAGATGAGGAGCCAGAGTACAAAGATACATAACCAGGAAACATGTCAGCAACTGAGAGGTCTTTCATATTGAAAACTATACTGTCATTGCCTCTAAGCATTTATGAAATTGTAGGACTGTATTGCGGATGACTTTTTTTTTTAAGAGTTATTTATTTATTTGAGAGAGAAACAAAGAGAGTACAAGCAGGGGGAGAGGCAGAGGGAGAGGGAAAAACAGACTCCCTGCTGAGCTGGGAGCCCGATGTGGGGCTCAATCCCAAGACCTGGAGATCATGACCTGAACTGAAGTCAGATGCTTAACCAACTGAGCCACCCAGGCACCCCTTGCGGATCACTTCTGCCACAGTTGAAAAAACTGAGCACCATAATAACCCTTTTAAGATCAGTCCCCATATAAGAAGCCATTACTCATTTTTTGTTGTTGTTGTTCATTACAACTTTATTTATAATACCAAGATATGGAAACAACCTAAGTGTCTATCGGTGGATGAATGAATAAAGAGGATGTGATACATACATACATACATATATGTGTGTGTGTATGTGTGTATTTATATGTATATATGTATATGTGATCCTTGAATAATGTGGGGTTGAGGCACTGACTCCCTGCACAGTCAAAAATTTGTATATAATTTTTGACTTCCCTAAAACTTCACTAATAGCCTACTATTGACCAGAAGCTTTACCAATAACATATATAGTTGTGTATGTATTATATACTGTATTCTTACAACAAAGTAAGCTAGAGCTTTATTGTAAGCCATTAATCATATTAACTACTTCCAAACCTTTCTTACGAAGGTACTTCTGGTTAGTAGACTGCAAGTTCCCAGGGACGTTTCTAGATGCAAGGGAAGGTGAGAAGAAAACTCCTTAAATATTATTAATCCTATTTACAGAAAAATACAGTAAGCATTATTTTAATTGGAAAAATCACTAAAACCATATAAGTTAAATATAAGGATCTGGGCAGAGATAAGCATTTTTGTCATTATACTTTTTTAAATTTTTTTAAAAAATTATATTTAAATTCAATTTAGTTAGCACATACTGTATTATTAGTTACAGGGGTAGAATTTAGTGAATCATCAGTTGCATACAACACCCAGTGCTCATTACGTCAAGTGTCCTCCTTAATGCCCACCACCCAATTACCCCATTCCCCCACCCACCCCCCCTCCAGCAACCTTCAGTGTGCTTCCCATAGCAAAGAGTCTGTTATGGTTTGCCTCCCTCTCTGTATTCATCTTATATTATTTTTCCTCCTCTTCTCCTATGTTCATCTGTTTTGTTTCTTAAATTCCACATATGAGTGAAATCATATGGCATTATACTTTAATGAAATTTTAATGGAGTCACAATGAAATTATTAGAATTTTATTTGATTTGTCAGGTTCCAGTTTGATTTCAAAAAGAATCAAATTTGATAAGGTAGGTAAATGAAAGACAGTATAAACGTTGGAAAGCAAGGCATGAAATATTTTGTTTTGGTTTTTAATTGTGGATATCATGATCATATACCTAGAAAACACAGAAAGCACCAGTAAAAATTGCTACAATTAACAATAGAATGTTTTGACGTAGACATGGATACATGATAATTTTGTAAAATTTTGTTTGTAGAAATATGGATGGAAAGGTATTTTGGTGAGGTCTCAGATGGAAATGAAAACTTGTTAATAGACAATGGAGATGTTTGTCATAGAAACTTGGCTGAACTGTGTTCCTGTTCAGGTGTTTTGTGGGAGGTAGAAATTGCTAGTGATGAAATTGGATATGCAACTGAGGAGGGTTCTAAGCAAAGCGTTAAAGGAGTAGTTTGGTTTCTCTTAACTGCTTATAGCAAAACATGAGAAGAGAGAAATGAATTGAAGAAATTAAGTAAAAAGGAAGTAGAACTTAAAGATTTGGGGAATTCTCAGCCTATCACGTTGCAAAAAACCAGAAAGTGTTTTTGGAAGAGAATGCTAAGGATGTGGCTGAACAATCATTTACTAAAGAGATTCATATGTGTATAAAACATGGACCTAATTAGCCACACCAGCAGAAACATTGCTGGTTCTAACTGAAGGACATGGACACTAGACAAAACGAAGGAGAGCTGTCAGACTTACTAGATCCTCCAGGACCAGATCATAGAGTCATTTGGCTGTAAATGTGCACTGTTTTTCAAGCAGAGGAAGAATGACCTGGAAAGGTAATTCAGAGATCATCAGAACTGCCTCATTGGTTTCAGATGGGAGACATCACATTGGTTTGAACAGACTAGGAAGCAGCAGCCCTCAAGCCTTAAGGGCAGGGTTGCCCAGGGATCTTCAGGGTGTGAAGCATCACACCAGAGCCTGAGAGGGGAACATAACTCCCATCCACTCCTCGCCCCCCCACCTCCTTAATCTCCTATCCCTCCATTCCACCAAGCCCTGCGCGACAGAGCTGCAGGGCATGACCACGGCCCAGTGGAGGTGGGACTACCACTCCGGTAAGTCAGGAAGGCATAGTATTGAACCAAAGAGGATTGTTCTCAAGCCTCAAGAACTAAAGATACTTACCTTGCTTGCTTTTGGACTTGCTTGAGACCTCCTCACCCCTTTTTTCTTCTAATTTCTCTCTTATGAATGTATATCCTATGCCTGCCCGACCGTTGTATTTTGGAAGTACATAACTTCTTTGGTTTCATAGATTCATAGCTGGAGAGGAGTTTCGCCTCAGGATGAATCATACCTTCAGTCTCACTCAAATCTGATTTAAATGATGTTTAGATGAGACTTTGGAATTTAGACTTTATTTTTTTTTAAAGATTTTATTTATTATTTGAGAGAGAACGAGAGTGAGAGAGATCACAGAGGGAGAGGGAGACTTGCCCCATGAGCCTGAGAGCCTGATGCGGGGCTTGGTCCCAGAGCCCTGAGATCATGACCCAAGCCAAAGGCAAACACTTAACAGACTGAACCACCCAGGCACCCTGGAATTTAGACTTTAGAGTTGATGCTGGAATGAGTTAAGATTTTGGGGGCTATTGGGGTGGTATGAATGTATTTTGCGTGTGAGAAAAGCATGAATTTTGGGGGACCAGAAGCAGAACGCTGTGGGCTATTATGTGAAGACAATGAGAAGATGGGCATCTGCAAGCCAGAAAGAGGGCTCTCACCAGTACCTGAATCTACCAGCATCTTGATATTGGACTTCCCAGCCTGCAGAACTGGGAAAAATAAATGCTATTGTCTGAAACACCCAATCTGTAGCATTTCGTCATAGCCACCAAAACAGAATAAATATAGTAGGAAACTGAAAGTTATCAAACAAATTTTAGGATGAATTAATTCTAAAATTTGTATAAATTGTATGCCAAAGTATACCAAAGAGAGACAATAAATGCTTAATTGATTTGGAAAAACTAATTTGAGGCGCAGAATAATATTAGTATTACCCAAAATTTTTATGATATGATGAGAAGGGGATAAATCAAACAACCTAATACTGACTGGGGGGAAAACATGAAAAAGTCATTTTCAGACAAACAAATTCAGGGTGTCAAAAACAGAAGAGAGAAAAAGACAGAAGCCACCATAAAGGGAGGTGTGACAGAAGGGAGAGAGAGAAAGAGAAAAGGAAAGACAGTTCAAAAACACATTTAGTGATAATGAGAATGCAAATTAAAGTAACAATGTAATGACACAATATATACCAGACTCAGATGTTTATGAAAAATGATATCATTCACTGAGAGTGGGTATGTTGAGAAAACAGTACTATCTTTGAGTCTTGAAAGAAATATGAATTATTGTAGCCTTTATGGAAAGCAATTTGGAAACATTTGACGGAGTTACAAACGCACCTACCCTTTGACCAGCAATCCCATTTATGCAAATCTATTCCATAGATACAAAGTTGTTTCACACCAGTGAGGTCCTTACCATTAGTGTCTATTGCTACGGATGTTACTCACATCACAAGACTTGATAAATACTTTGATATCACTCAGAATAAAAACACCAAAGCCTAAGTGTATATGTACAAAGATGTTTATTGCGTGATTGATAATGGCAGGAAAATAAAAAGGGAAATCATGTGAACCCCCATCTGCAGCGGAACAGTTAATGAATCAGGGTATACATAAAACGTAGTGTGCTACATTGACATTAACGGGAGTGAGTTATAGATATAGAGGAGGGAGATTTACGTATGGATTTTTTGCCTGAGAAAAGCAAGAAACTGACGTATATGGATGTTATGATAATGGATGCTTTTAAAGGAGGTAGTCCCTAAATAAAACATTAACTGTATGAGTAGATCGGTTTAGTTGTATGTGTGTGCATGTGAATATGTAGAGAGAGAGGTAGACAGAGAGAAAGAGGGGGACAGAGGAAATTATGTGACCACAGAGAAATAATTCAGATGAATATATTGAGTGACTAGGACCCTGGATTATGGGAGTAGCAAGCCGAAGGGGGAAAAATACCAAAAGATTGAACTAAAAGAGTCAGTACGATAATAATCATATATATGCATTTATGCAAAATTATAAATATGTATTTGTGTGGGTATTTTTTTTTTAGAAAAAGAGCTATCTTTCAGAAAGGAGAAGCTAATTTCCATGTGCTAAGAAATAAATAATGAACTAGAGATAGCAGATTAAAACTATTTTTAGCAAAAAGTTTGACAAAGGCAAGAGATTGGGAGTAGTGACGAGTGGTGATTGAGAGAGTATTAAGTTTAACAAAAGTCATTTATCCTATAGGGGTGATTTGAGCTTATGTTTTTATTTAGAAAGATATAAAATGATTTGGCAGAAAGGATAAAGGTAACGCTACAAAATGTAGCAGAAACAATATTTATACACACACACACACACACACACACACACACAGAGGAGAAAATGGCTTTTGGAACACTTTTAGTAAGTAAAAAGTTAGAGATTCCTTTCTACTAGAGATGAAAGTAAAAGAGAAAGAGTGAAAATGAGGAAATATGTCTGGGCGAGTAGAAAACAGTAGGGTAGGCCAGTTGCTATTCTACTGCGGGATTTTCTGCTGTTTCCTTCAAAGCAAAGCCTGAATGGGAGTGATTTTTTTGTTTTGTTTTCATTGTCCAGGGATGGAGATACTGGTGAAATGAGCACATTAGAGATATTGATGAGCAACTTTGGTTCTTTAACTTTGATCTCAGCCTTTGACAGCCCGCTAGACTGACCCCGTGTGGGAGCAGCATGGGAGCGCATGAGAGGGAGAGAGAGAGAGAGAGAGAGAGAGAGAGAGAGATGTTAGGGTAACTACTCCTCCTCATATAACCTGGCACTGCAATGCCAGTGATTAAAACAAAGATTGCCATTGTTCAAACTTACTGTAATATTTGACTATTCATTTCAAATATAGATTTCAGTTACAGTAAAAAAAAAAAAAACTTCCCAGTCCACATTATATATTGAAATTCTATCAGTTTATTGAAGTCTAGATGTATATTTATTATTAAAGCCCTAAAATGTTGCAGTAATTAATTGTGACTTCAATCACTGATAATTCTATGTACCAAACATGTTAGTAATAAACTTAAAAAAAATTGAAAATATAAAAATAGGCTGACAATTTATACAAATATTAAGAATGAACACATTAGCTCAATAACTTTAGGAAGGACATGTGATTCTTTTCAAAGCTAGAATATTAATTGGATAATATATTTTGTCAATGTGGGAATTCCTGTGTGAGTATTACTACCATTAAAGAAAATAGCCTTTCCTTAAATCAGATACTATGAAAGAGAAAGGACATTTTACCGCTTTGATGATAATATTACCATGAGCTGTACTCTGTCTGGGTTGAACGAACCAAAAACATTATGTGTTTCACAAGTGTCCTCCTGTGAAAGGATGCATCTATTTAGCATTGTAAATATTCAACGTAGGAAAGACAGAGGCAATCCGGTAGCTTATTTATCTAAAAATTGATTGTATCTCCATTATATCAAAAATTTCAAAAGGTTATCAACTACAATGTTAATAACAGAATATTAATAATCATTATATTTTGTATAACACCACATTTATTCTTTACTTTCTGAGTTCTTTATATGGTAATGATATTTGTCTTCTGCTTGGGTTTCATATGAAGATTAATTTTGACCCTCATCCATTCATCACTCGACCAAAATGTACCTCTCTGATACATTTATGCTTTAAATATCAACAATTAGGTGAACTAGCAGTGGGTAGAAAGTGTTACCCACTTTTTCTTTCTTGAAACTCCTTCCATTTCTAGGAGGAGGTATTAAGATTAAGAAATTAAGGGAAAGGAATCAAAAGTAACATGAGTGTGGATGGGATTTTGTGAAGAGAAAAATCTGCAAGAGCTAGTCCAGGGAAGGCAGAATATGTCAACAAATATTGATGAAATGGTGTTTGCTAACCAAAAACAAATAAATACACCTAACCATGCCTAGCTGGTATTTTTGTGGATGAATTCACCGTGAACATGTAATCAGCAAATAACCAAAAATCATTATTTCATGTATTTATGAGGATATCTGCTTATTTGTTTTTGTAAGTTTATACAAGCAGGTAGAAAAGAAAGATAAAAATGTCATGATAGATTTGTAATCAGGTAATCCTGGAAGATAATAGGTAATGCAGAGGAGAATAGATGATAAAGCAGGAGAAATATAGGAAAATAATTACTAAGAAAAGAGAAAAATTAAATGCTGTTTGCATACAAAACCCAGATAAAACATAGGTCTACATTTATGATGGTGTGTGGAAAGTGGGTAGGGTGTAGTTACCATAAAGATTTTCGATAGGGGAATTGTGTGACTGTCTTTGTTTCCTATGTTCATTAAATTCCATCCATTTATATTTTGTTTATTCTCATCATCACTTTAGATGACCAGTGTTGAGTGTGCATTGCACTGGTTTACTAAAACATGTAGCATCTGTTTGACTTCTATGTTTGCTTTTTATTCCAACATGGATATAAGATAATTGTGATAATCATGATTCATTTAAGTAAGAACATATCTCTGTATATTAAATTTTATAAGTAACATAGTTATTTTTGTATAACTTCTATTGTACTTTATCTATTTCTATGTCCTACTGTGGCATTTAGAATTTAAAATGAATATGTTCTTACTCCACCTTACCAATACACAGGTCTTAACATCTCCATTTTCCATTTCATGTTCTTGAGGTTTTTCAGCTTCATTCAAAGTTAGAAATGTTGCATAGCCTTCATTATTCTAGTGGGATATCTGATTATCCCATACACATTGTGGGTTTGTGTTAGAAAACAGGCAATAGTTTGGACAACAGATTCTCAAAATTATTTCTTAGCAAACTAGCAGGATTTCAAACAATTGCCCTGAGTATAAATAAATGAATATATAACCTATAATGAAAATATGTTACTGTGTTTCACAATATGCTTTCAACTTGTCATTTGACCTTTTTGAAAGTTAAGGAATATAGCTTTAATTGTTCATTTATTTCTTCAACAAATCAACGTGCTATTTCCTACAGACTCAAGGACAAATGTGATATGGACTCTGATCTTCGTGAATGACACTCAAATGAGGAGATAATAATAATAATAATAATAATAATAATAATAATAATAATAATAATAATAGTTGTAATCACTGTTAGCAGTCTATAGAAGATACTATGATAAACTTATAAAAGATCTAGGACTCCAGGAAGGATTCTGAAAGAAAGTGTCAGTTTTGGCAAATGTTATTGATACCTGCTAAGTGAACGCAGGAGAAAGAAACGTGTTTTAACCAAGTGGAACAGCATGTACAAAGCATCAATTTAAAAAATGTTTTGAGACATTCCAATATATGCAGAGAATTTGCATAGTCAGAATTAGACTGGTATTGAAAATGGAGTAAATGAGACTGGGAACTGGCAGGACTGAGACTGTGAAGACTCTTGTTATGTTCAAGTAAGGGAGTTAGAACTTCAGAACACTTTACAGGCCAAATCTTTCTTCAAAACTCTGAACATGTTTTTAAAACAATCATCTAACGAATAGATAAAATATTTAAATTATGAATCAGATGAACCTGATTCATATGGCCATACTACTTTTTCACTAGATAAAGTATATTACAATTTAAAAGTAATTTTGCTCCCAGTTTGGTTGACACCCCCCACCCCCTTGAGTAGTTCACTAGAATCTGGGATTAACTAAAGAGTAATTCATCTGGGCCAGAACTTCAGACTAACCCCTCTCTATCCTTTTAAAGGGAAACACTATTTTTTTTTTTCATATTGAAGACTAGTAGTTTGCTTTGATCTCATGACACTTACTTTGAACAAAAAAAGTTGCTATTCTGCATATTTGAATGAAATAGTCACAGTCAAATTATTTCTTCTCTCGTGAAAGCTAGTGAAGTTCCATTGCAGTGTGTTTAAAGGACTCAAAGATTTGAGTAAGATAAATATTCATGAAAAGCATAGGTGCCAACATGAAGAAACTATATAAAATATCTCAATTTACTAGTCATTAGAATTTTGATATTTTTATTATAGAATGAACATTAGCATGTGTTGCATTGACATTTTGCTTTAATTTTCTCACATCATCTTGGTTTTATTAGGAACTAGCATGCTGCCCAGTAATCTTTGTGGACTAATAAGGATGATAGCTTTTAACACAGCTTTCAGTATAAAAATAATGTTGCCATCTACTCTAATTAAGATGTCCTGTATTGGGTAAGAAGATAGAAATTGCCTGGTTAAAACAACAATAACAACAACAAAACTCATTCTAAAATTTCCTTCCTCCTCCCATTAGTAGAAAGATACAGGTATGATTAGGTTTTTATGTTCATAATGAAATTAGATATAATGTAGAAAAATGAAATTATGCATTAAAAATAATTGGAAACAAAAGAAAAGAGAACGTGCAGTTCTTCTCACACAGAAATGTTTAGATCAATTGTTTAGAATCTAATTTAATTATCTTATAAAATGAGTCAAGTGGGATAGCAAGTTTTAATCTAATGCTGAGCAAGGCCTTTAGAGTTGCTATTATACAATTGTTTTGACTTTTATTTCTCTGAGATGGAAACTATCTCTGACCCTGATACAATCCCTTGTTATTGGATCATTTTGTATATAATTCTACTTCTTTCTTTTCCATTACATTCATCATCTTCTCAGCTAATATGATGATATTGAACATATGGGGTCTAGATGAAAGAAATAAATATACATCATATTTTCACTGATATTATAAAAGGGAATTTCTGAGCCTTTCTTCAGCTATATTAATGTTTAGCAACAAGTTAGCAACAGCATGCAGTTTCACCGGATTATAACAAAAAAAATTCTAAATTGGTTGCCCCGGGAACTGGTTGGCCATGTCCCAGGTAGCAAATGCACTGAAAGAGAATTTTTACCATCTCAGAAGAAAGAAGTCTTCAGAAAATTTCCAGTTGATCTCGCTGAAATATTAAAGACACAGTAGCAAAATACTCTTAATTAGTTTGAACATTTTGATTCTGAATATTTTTGGTTAGTGGTACAATATCTCTTATGTTTCATGCAATGGTGTTCAGCCTGCTTTTCAATCCATTTATATACTTCAATCCACATAACTACTGTGCCATTTCTTCCTAAAACTTATATTCTGTATGAGCACTTTCCCTCAACTCCCAAAGCTTAATTAGGCACAGATTACTTCTTGCCTGCTGTCTTGGCTTCATTATTATTGGAATCTTTCTTTTTCTTCTGTACTCACTCTAAGTCTTGCCCTCAATTTCTTCTATAACTCATCTGTTTTAATAAGCTTACCTCTATTCCGTGCTTTTTCTTGCCTTAATATGTGATAATATTAGGCTATCTATAGTCAGATAACGACCAGACTCTTTGCTTTAATACCATGTGTTCAACTGCTGCTGGGCTACATATTGACAGGGAGAAGATTGTAGATCTTGAAGTTCAAGGCAATTGAGAAAAATAATGTAAAACTGACTCATTACTTTAACCCTGACTCATCAAACAGCTGAAGAGGGCATTAGAAGAATTAAAATTAATGAGCATTTTCTTTTTTCCCTACAAAGACACCTGAAAAGTCCCCAACTGTTATGTATTACAAGCAAAATCTTCAAAGCTAAATTTCTGGCTGCTTAGCGGGAGGCTGAATGTTTAATAGTGAGGTTAAGGATAAGTTAAAGAATTTTTGTGATGGTTGACATCTGTGAAGTCCTATGGGTCACTATATTCTTTAAGTCGAACATCTTTCAGCAGTTGGTGAAGTTTCACTCCCTTGGGGGTAACTCAGAAGAGACTGTAAGAAAGTCTCATACATCATTTATACCAGGTCTGAAGCCTCAGGAGGTTCTGTTGGTCCACATTCTTGTCCCAGCGATCAGATCCAGGTGAGTCAGTCACCCCGCTGACACCCTGACCTGACCCAACCCTCTCAGCAGCTCCCTTGTCACCCAGCCTACACATGGCTGGAAAAAATTAGAGAGAACACTGACCATAGTGACCTGGCAGGAGTGCTGTGGGGCAAAGGCCATACTAAAATACCAATGCAAATGCAAGGTATGAATAAATTAGAAAGGGTTCAGAGGACAGACACAAAAATGATGAAGCACTTTAAAAACAGACTTATGTAGAAAGACTAAAGGGATTTAAATTATTTAGCCTTGAGGAGTGAAGGCTGAGGATAAATAGAATAATAATCTTCAAATAGTGTGAAGCAACCATTCTTCTCTTAGCTCCACTGTGATCAAGAGTATATAACTTAACGTCAGGGATAAATTAGAAAATCTAGAAAGCTTTCCTCTCTTGGAAAGAAGCACCTGACTACTACAGACACTTGAAATGTGATCTTTTGTAGTATCGGGCAAACTGAATGAAAATACCATCACCATTGGTCTATCCCAGTAACATACTCCAAAAGTTGAAACAGATGAAGACTGATTCTCCCAAGCTTATGTGCATGATTACACTGGGAAGCACAGACCTCCAAAACACTGGCCTTATCACAAGTGGCTACAAAATGCTAGGGTGCATGAATTTACAAATCTTAAAGTTAATTTTGCAGTTTGAAAAATGGACCAAAACTGGAAGCAGTAATCAGATGACTATTTTTAACAAGTTATTAAAGACATATTTTGAAAATACAAAATGAATTTAAAAGAAAGAGATTACCACGATTAGTATTTTTAGTTGCATAAAAACATACTTGGGATCTAAGTTATTTAAATGTGCAGAACGCTAATGAAGGAACATCTGAAGTGCAGGTGAGACCTACAATCTGCTGTCATTTGGGGGAACATATGCTTTTGGGTGGACCAGTGTTATCAAGGCTAATAGCTCCTTGTTATTGCTCTTTGTTCCAGCTTTGCTTTTCACTCCTAACTTGTAGGACAGCTTAAATGGTTGACTTGTTTAAAGTGCTTAATTACTCATGTGGTGGCTATTACCAATACAAACTGTCTACAGGATACACAGACAGCTATTGTGTCCCAGCTGATGTTACAATACTAAATGGGACCTGATTACTGTACATTGCTTTTCAATGCTGTTAATTTGCATGTTTGAATAAGTCTGTTGGGACTCCATTTTGCAGCTATTGCTTCGTGCACGCTGCTTGGGATCGCTTTGGGAAACCGTGTGTGATTGGCTTTTTCTATTCATCAGAATAGAGGGTTTGGAGCTGCTGACACCATGGCCATTATGCATTGCACCTATGGGTTTTGTGGCCCATTACATATTGGATTGCTGCACTTGCTTTTTCTTTTTCTTTTTTCCCTTTAGTGCTTGGTTTCTGCTTATTACTGAATATTCTTAAATGTGGAAGCCAGCATGAGTATATGATTGTTAATTGGGAAGCACAGAAGGAATTAAAAAAAAATTAAAATATTCATTGGTAGGTTGATGGATTTCTAGAATTGATTTCATAAACGTTAATGGAAATGAATGTCTCTTTTCTTAAAAAGTAGCTAAGCACATGTTTTGGGTTGTTTCAACACAATGACTACTCAGTCCATTTAGACTCTAAGAGAATTTAAGTTTGTCCCTGCAAGAAATATTTCAAACTTTGTGTCATTTGCTAGTCAATTAAACAAAAAATTAAAAGTTTATTTGTCAATACCCAAACTTATTTCAAATATAAAAATCAATATGCATTTAATGTGGTATGGTGTGCATTAGATGTCCAGGTAAAACCAGCTTCTAGCATTTTCTGTGCTAAAGAACTTGCCTGGTTTTCACACATATGTGAGAGATTTGAGAATGCTTGCAAACAGATAGCACAATACCTTGTATATACTGTTGTCGATCAACAATAACATAATCTTCTAATCTTTTTTCGAATTTTTTCTCAATTGGACCTGCTTTGATTTTTCTGTCAGAATGATAATGGCAAGATGATTTCAACTTCTGTGACATTCTTTGCAGGATTCTGGTACAAAGTAAGATTGCATCTGGGCTCATTGGGAAAGAGTTAGATTGGTGCTACAGGTGCCAAAAGAGGGAGCCCAGCGTTCATAATTCATTATTTCATTTCTCCGTTCTTGAACCTGTAAAAATATTGCTTTTGACTTTTTTTTTTTACTTTGCTATTGGTCATTAACCATTTAAATTAGAGGAAACAATAATTATGGACATAGGGGGTTTGTTGGAGAGGAGAGGAAGAATAAGTTGCCCGAGAAAATATCTATATTTATGCATAAAACATCTAAAATAACTTAATGGCTAATAGGGAGTTTGAGAGGATGAGTTGACTTGAGTTGAAAGATCTCTCTAGGACCATTCAAGTTGACCCTCTCTGCTTATCTTGTGGGATCTATCAGGATTGAAGACATGACCTAAAGGAATGCTTTGTATTTTCAGTGTTATGTATATTTGGCCAGGTAGCAATAACAAAAATTAATAATGAACTGTAGTATACAATAACAAAATGAATGAAGCCCAGGTCAGCTGACTAAGAAAGCAGTTATTTGCCCTGAAAATATTTGTATTGAGAGAGAAGAAATAATGGTAAAAGATAGAACACTTGTTTAATTAGACAGAGGTTTAGGGTAGTAATCTAACGTACACACACACACACACACACACACACACACACCTCATACTGTGACTGATTGCATTTTCAAGCAGTGGTTTCTAATTGTAATCATATATAGATGGGTATATATTAAAATAGAAGTTTCTAGGTGCCACCACCAGAAAGAATTCATTTGTTGTTGGGTAGGACATAAAAATCTATATTTCTTCAAAATTGTTGAACTTTGGTGGTCAACCAAGTTTGCATTTCCCTAATCTAGAAGACTAGTTTCAGTATAGCTGCATGGTAGGATTGCTGAATTCAATAATCTCCGCATTTCCTAGATAAAACAAATAGACTTAGGAGGAGAAATGGAAAAAGTAATAACAAAAGCAGCAAAAATGCAGTTGCTGCATTTCTACCAAGGCAAAATGTGTGCTGTTTAAGAAAACTTCAGATATCAGGAAGTAATCAGACGGAAGCAAGTCAACCTGGGCTACAGGGTCATGCGCCCAAGGAAGAGACCAGAAGCCATAGCATGTGTGAGAAGATCTGAAGCAAGACCCGTCACTATCAGTGTACACAGATAGTGTCTCTGGTGATTTCATTGACTTCTCACTTTTATTCACTAGGTTGATCAAATAGATTCAAAATTCTATAAACATAAGCACCAATTCTATTCATACTATACATGTATATGTATAGCAATGTGGAAACTATGGAAACTATGTATTAGCATTTGGGCTTATATTTGAAGAAACGCCTTTTTAAAAAATAAATGTACAACTTTTTTGAGAATATCTTTCAATTTTTTTTTTAAATACTGCTTTTAAAATTTAATCAGGATAACTATTTTATATTAAAATTTTATACTCCATTTTTAACTAAGAATAGAGTATTTAGGAACTCAAAACTAACATTTTTTCATTCTCATTAAAAACCACAAAAATAAGTAAAAAATTAATGGTAACACATAACTGTAAAAATATTATGTAGCAATGTATAGCGAAAATAATAGTCAAGGTATATTATTCCTCAAAATGTAATATTGTATGCTTTTAAATAATAGATTTTGTTTTTAGACCAGTTTTAGATTTAAAGAAAAGTGTGAGTAGTAAGAACAGTCTTAATATACCTCTTCTCCCACTGCCTATAATTTCCCTTATTTTTAATGTTTTGCACTAGTATAGTTTATGTTTTACAATTAACTAATATTATTATTAACTGAAGTCCATAGTTTAAATGAACATTCACTCTTGTGTTGTATGTTCTATAGGTTTCGATGTGTAATACTGCATTTTTACCATTAATGTTTTGATGTATTTCCTCACTGGAGGAAATCTGAAAAGAAGAAGTAAAATCAGGTAGTACTCTCAGAGGTGATTTTTTTTGAATTATTGGAGAAATATTTATCTCACTATGTATGCTGAAAGCCAAACTATTGATCATATTGTTCAAATTCTTATAGAATGATCTTTAAACTATAAAAAAGTCACTTTTTAAAAAAATTTTTCATGGTGTTCCATTGAAACACCTATCTAAGGACCTGTATTTTATTGATCAGTCAGACAAAGTGAGTTGAGAAAGTTAATTTTTTCAAAGAAAAGTACATTGTTTTTAAAGAGTTATGGCAGGATAAAGATCAGTGTACTGATAATATTAGAAATCGTTATGCAACTTAAACTCATCTATTTCCAAATATATTAAAATCACCAATATATTTTCTTCAGGAGTTAGCATAGCAATACATTAAAATACAATATTTAATTCTCTGGTGTTCAGCATACATTAAAAAGAATCATCTAAGGAAAATTAACATTTTCTTTTTCGAGGAAATTAATTTCTGGGACCAGCAAACTACAAGAGTTATTCTAAATATTTATATTGTTTTCACAGTATGCTACGTGCATGAGGTCATCAGACACATTTTAATTTTAGGTATAAAACAGGTACCTTGTTACTTATTGGGTATGCCTCGCTGAAATCTCCTTTAAGTTAATATTACAGTCCGTTAATTTAGCATTTCATGGGCATTTTCATTTTAGTTTTCTGTTGAGGCATCTTGAACAAATCAGTTATTCCTGAATAATAATTTTATGAAAATGCTTTTCTGAATCCCCTACTGCAATTGTTTTTAAATTTTAGCATTCTTCCCGTTTGCCTTTCACACTAGTACCATGACTCTAGTCATATGAATCAGAGTAAAATTTGAATTAGAATTTCAGATCTAAAGTGATGCATGGTCTTACAAAGAAAGCAGAAATTACATATAGAGTTAGCCTTGCTTGTTATGTGTGGGGTTTCAGACTCTCACTGGAGAATTCTAGGTCTTCATGCAGACAACTGACAGTGGGAAGCAAACAGAAGATATTGCACTGGGCGTTATGGGACAGTGCTACTATCTGAGAATCTGCCCCCATCTACTTTTAAGCTTTGTGCAAGTCACGTTTTTTTAAGCTTATTTATAATGATCATTATAGGTGTAATATCCTATGTGTATTGTTGCTTGAATCTTCTGCTTTCGAAAAGTACCCCTTACATTCTTTATTGTCTTTGAACTTCTTATAATTTATTTTACTTAAGAAATTAAAAAAAAACAAAAACAAAAACCCTGCAGCTTTGCTTTAGGTTTCCAACACAACATAATCATTTCTCAAATAAACTTCAGTGATTTCTGTTTTGCCACTACATGAAATTAGCTTTTGCTAAACTAGAAAAACAAATATTTTGCATGATTCTGAACTATTTGTAGAAATATTAACACACTCACAAAAATGCAATCATAGATGTTACCAAGACTGTTGATTCTATGTGTGGTTGTCAGCTGTGTATTGGAATTACCATTGACTGGATACAATTTCAACAGATTACACAATATTCTTCACTATAGACAAGTTTTCTAGTAAACAAGGCAATACAAAAATGTTTAAGATGAATTATTCACTATTTAGTATCTCTTTGTACTCACTGTGAAGCAAAGTGAATTATATAGTAGGTGGCATTTGCCAATAACACAATCTGTCAGAGAGAAGCACTAAGAATATGAGAAATAGGTTATGTTGAGAAATTGGTTTAAACGTTGAAACCAGTTCTTTTAGTACCTAAAGTATATGTTGAAAATAAAGTAGGAACTTTCTAGACAGAACTGGTTATATTTAAAACAATATTAAGATAATCTGAGAGTTAAGTTGCTATTTTTCAGTAAAACAAAGATGACTTCAGAGGGAAATTCTAGTGTTAACATGAGGTGTTTGAGATAACAGATATTTACATTAGTGGGAAAGTTGCATTGTTTCTCACATTTCTCTCTCATTTTCATTGATTTTTTGACAAATCTTTTTTAGCAGTCACAAAGAAGTCTATGGCAAAGCAATTAAAGAATACATAATATATTTCACATTAGTTCACCTAAGAGTTCACATAAGTTCACATAAGAGTTCACATTAGTGCAACTCTTTCCTGTAAACAATTCAAAAGAAAATGTAATATAGAGCCACTGAGGTGGGCTGGTGGGTAACTTCGAATGAACCATTATTTGACCTTTCTGCAAAAAAGAAAGGTTATCACATTGAACATCAGAATTACTGGATAATACTGGTAATTTAAGCAATAAAGCTGGAAATGAATGCATTACAGAGATGAGTGTAAGTCTGATATATTGATAATGCAGATAAATATATGACAATACATGTAAAATGGCTGGTTACCTTAAATGTATACTGCAGTGCTTTTTATATTACAGAAATAGTCCCGTCCTTGATACCATCTTGACCCCTTCCCTATTAGAATTCCTTGTTTGCAATAGCATTCATTTTGTCTTTTTTTTTTTCAATTTCATTCAAATGAGCTATCTTGCATTCTTGAAGTAAGTGAAGAGGGGGAAAAGTAGATGTATGTTTGCAGATGGAATACTTGTGAGAAGCTATGATATGGTTTTACTCTAAAATCTTAAGTTTCTCTTCAATGATTGACATTTGTGTGCGTAAGTTCTCTCTTCAAGTTCCTTGCCCCCAGGAATTGCCCATAGTCTCAGAAGCAACTAAAACCCTGACAGAAATACTGACACATTTTTTTATTAAAATATTTTGTGGTTAATAAACTATACTTAATTTTAAAATATTTGTGTTTTAAAGTCCATGTTATAGGCATCTGCTCTATATTCTGCCTCATATAAAAATAATATTTATATGTATCTCTCTCTCTCCCCACATATACATATACACATACCTATTAGTTTTGTTCACAAGGATATTAAGTTATTGAGATAAAGACATGCCACTAGAAATATGACATATATAAGATTCAAAATGATTAAAAATAAGTTTTAGAGGTTTATATAAATAAAATAGTTTGTACTACTATGTACATACTAAAAATGTCTTTATATTAGATGAGTACAAAGGGTGTTTCAAGTAAAAAAGCTCAAATTAAGGGATGTTCAACATGATTTCAAGCAGTTGTTTGAAAAGTTAATAGTGCAATCAACCTGTTATTTGGTTTAGTTGATAAAAAAAATATAAATTGACACTTTTTGTGTGTTTGTTCGTTCAACTGACTGAATCAACTCATTGTTTACATCATATTGATGAAACAATGAGTCACATTGATGCCATTAATCATATTCAACCATGAAACAATGGATTCTCTATTCACAGTGGTTATGGGAATGGAGTGATCTTCAACTCACTAGATCAATTTCATGTCAAATGAATATGACAAGACTGCTGAATGTATTAGATGGCTTATGCCATCCCTGATTATTCCAGTTTTATAGATAATGTTAGAAGTAAAAATCATGGTAGGAAAAGATGACAGAGCTAATTCTCATATTAAAACACTAAAAACAATCATAATAGTGTATTTCATACACATAATTAGTTACGTAAAGTAGAAACAGTAATAGAAAGTTGTAATACTGAATTTTTTTTTTGGCATGTACAGAGAAGTAAACTGGATGGAATGGAATTTATTTAAGGAAGAAATCATATATGATGCGGAATTTAGTGTCCATGTGAATTTGGATAACTAATTTTACCTCTTTAGCCTTAGTTTCTCTGTGTAAGGAAAAATGTAATAGAGCAAGAAACTTGCCTCTCATGGCTATTTTGGTGATTCAGTGAATTAAAGTATATGAAATCACTTAATTAGTTGTAAAGCAGAGTATAAATGTGGTGATGATGATGATGATGTCTGGTTAAATTGATAGAGATATAGGGCCACAGTCTTATTGAAAAGAGTGAGTGTTTAATGTTCTTAGAGATTTGTTAAAGCTGTAGAAAACTGCAGAGATGGATAAAATGAGAAAAGCTTGGCAACCTGTGTTAGAAAATTGTTGTGTATTTGAAACAATGTAGGAACGACTGATTAACAATAAAGGTGCCATAGTGTCTTAGGTAAATTAGCCTAATAGAGGATTCAGATACAATGAAATCAGTGGGATTTTATGGAAATTAAGAATTCAGACTACTGAAAAGTCTGAGCATTCATAAACATGACCTCTTTATTGTTGCTTCATGTTTCTTGATGAAGAAATGGAAAGCTTCATTTGTAAAAAAAAAATATATGCTGTCTTCCTTTAATGTAGGAGTACATTCAAATTTATCAATAGAAATGTGTACCTATTTTTATTTCTTCTAGTCTTTTTTTTTTTGTAAATTCAATTTTACTTTTCATTGGTTGTCTATTCAGATAAATGCCAGTTGTATTTCACTTCCTCCCAATGAAAGGCACATTTTTGATATCAGAGTATCCTTTTATTTTTATTATTTATTAATCATTTTAATTGCAAAATAGAACCAAGTCCTTAGATATTTTATTTCGTATACAAGTGCATCTATCCATTGGAATCTGTGAACACTGAACGTCACATAAGATCCTATATGAAACAAGCGAGTGAGATAAAAGATTACTGAGAAAACCAGAGGAACCTGGAGGATGATATAGTTGTCAAGGCTGCGTCCCTTGAAAGCCACAGTTACCACCCTCATTGAGTTTATACACTATAGTGGGAGATAAACACATAATTTCATTCTTCATTTGAATAAAAAACTTGAACAGGATTTAGAGTCAGAGATTCTGTATATATAACAATAACATCATATGATTGGTTAGCTGAAATATGAAAATCAAATGTATCTTGATGATAAGGAAAAGTGGGTTCTTTCATAGGTTGAACATAGGAATTTAAATTTCAGGAAAAGTAAACATTTCAGGAGGGCAATTTGGCACTGTGTACCAGAACCTTTCAAAATGTTTTCCTTCGATTCAGCTGTGGTTTTTTAGGAATTTATCCTAAAGAAATTATCAAGAAAACATATAAAGTTTTCATAGATAGATAGATAGATAGATAGATAGATAGATAGATAGATGTTATTTGAAGCTTTAAATCTGAGCAAAAATTTTGGAAACAACAAAAATGTCCAATAATAGGGACCAGTTCAATAAATTATTATATCCATTAATGGAATGCAGCCATGAAGCATTTCATACTTGTGTTTATGTGTGTCCCCCATGTGCGAGGCAGTATGGGGTGTAGAGAGAGAGAAAGAGAGAGACAAATATTCATGGTATTTTTCAAGTGAAGAAAGCAGAGTAAAAGTATATGCTGTAATTAATTTTCATTTTAAAAATCATCATCATAATGATCTGAGTTTACCAGCTACACTAAGCTTTTTAAAGAAGGTTCCTGCTAATCTACTACATTAAAATATTTATTAACTATTGACTATTTAATGTTTAAAAATCAGCCATAACTCTGTCATTGTGAGATAACCAGTTTTAATATTTTTGGTGTTTAATTTTGCAGGTATTTACTAGGTGTATGAAAATACATAGGTAATATCCAATTTATTCACATTTTGTAGCTGATACACTATATTAAAAGTGAATCTGTTTTCAAATACCAACATAATTCGACGTGAATATCAGACTTTAAGTACAAACAGAAATGCAAATGTCAGGATCCTTGTACTCTAAAAGCAGGTGGTGTTTATTACCTCGTGCTTTTTAAACGTCTTTCTATCTTTACTAACAACAAGGTGGGTGGAACTGCAAGCTGCTATATATTTAACGCTACTCTTTAACTTTAAAGAGCTTGTAATATGTATTTTTTTTCATGACTAATCCCTGAGGTGATTCACTCTCAACTGCATAGAAACATTCAGTCTTATTTTGAAGAGAAAAAAAGCTGCTAGTTTAATCAAGATTATATTGTTGGCAGGGAACCAAAAGCCAAAAACAGATTTTTGTTTTATTTTCAAAAGAAGACATTGGCAGGATGACAATTTAACAAGTATGCAGCTGTAGGTGTACTAACACCACCTTTAAAGCCATGTCTTCATAGAGCAATTGACTTAACTAGTTTGAATCAAACCACTTAGGTAAGGGAAGGAGCTATATTCTATATGTAGAATTTATTATTTAAATGATTATTTGTAGGTTTATATTGATAATAATAGGTGTTAGGCGCTATGTAATTTACATAATCAGCTGTATTTAGACATGTACTTTGAACACGTTTTCTCAATGTTAGTGCTATTGGCATTTTGGACCAGAGATCTTGCTGTTGGGAGTGCGGGCCTGTCCTGTGCGTTATAAAATATTTAGCAGCATTTTTGACCTCTACCTACATCGCCTCTGTTGTGATAATCAAAAATGGCTCCAAATATTGCCAAATGTCCCCTTCAGGGGGCAAAATCACCCTTGGTTGAGAACCACTGCCTTAGAATATACCTTTCTTAAATGTAGAAAAGGACTTAATTTTTTCTTATTTGATAGTCCCATAGAAGGATAAAAAGAGAAATTCATGATATATGTATACTAGACCTGCCTATCTAGCACAAAAATCTTTGCCAGGTCACAAAGACAAAGGTTCTGTTTTGATGCTTTGTCTAACTTCCAAGCTCTCACCCAAGTATTTCTTTGCCAGGCTCTATCCTCTCTGCCTTAGTAGTAGTTACCCTTGGGATAGTCCTTGTTTCTGGACAAGACCTGGATATGTAGGATCCTCAGAGTTGTTAAGTAACATCATCTCAGATCAACATGACTACTAATAACATTTGATTTTACTAACTCTCTACATACAATTCAATTATTCATTGCTTCTTTATGAAAAATGTCTGCTTTTTTCCATTTTTATTTAATCTCTTTTGTCTGTATTTTCTCAAAATATCAACTTCAGTTTTACCTGCATGTCACATTTTTCACGCTTTTGACATCTTCATGAAAATCCTCTCTAAGCCAGTTACTGAAAATAAAATGAAAATATATTTGTTGGAAATAAAAAAAGTATCCAATAATCTATCCCTCTGCACTAAATAACTACTCTTTACACATTGGTTGTTTTGCGTAGGTAAGATGATTTTCATCACTCATTTGCTTGATAAATATGTTCATCGATGCCTGTTATTTGCCAAGCATTGTCATAAGCGCAAAGTGCTAAACAATGCCTTCTCTGTGCTTGAGAACCTGCAATGAGAACACAGAAAATAAGGAAGAAAATAATGCTTATAGTGATAATAGATATCAATAACCACAGCATGTTATATGTGAGCACTTGAGAGGGACAATTCAGACAGTACTGAAAATTTCTTGGATGAATACACTTTCCCTTTCTCTGTAATTCTGTATTCAAATTTGAATCCTCAAACATAAAAACAGCAAATTAATTTCTTTCCCATATTCTGGACTTCAAACACACTATAAAAGACAACTCACAACTCACTTATTCTTGGGAAAGTTTTATTCATTTAAGTGGGTTAAATCCCACTTTTCCTGATTTTTGTCTTTGTTTTTTGTTTTTGTTTTTGGGTGGTTGCTATCTTGAGTATAATTTTCAAGAGATATTTTAGCAAATAAATATCTTCTTCCCAGGAAATATTGCATCTCTATTGGAATAGTCAGTGTTGCATTATCATTAGTCTTTTATGACATCCATTAAGGTTCTTTCATGAAAACTATTTCCTGGGCAATTTTAATAAGTATTTTCCTATTCAGTCAGGTTGCTTGCCTGGGATTTTTCCAAACCATGGCGCCTGGTCCAAGAACAGCACTAACTCCACACAAAATTGTTAGAATAATAGACAATCAGATTGAGAAAAAGGAATTTTGAAAAGACATGTACAGTAATAAGAACCCCTCTAGGTCAAGGAGGTAATGTTTTTCAATTTTTGCTACCGTATATCATTTAATTTTTAATTAATGACGCTAAAAATTACAGGTCTTAAAATCTGTCAGAGAAATTGAGTGTCTGTACTGAGTGTCTCAAATCTGCCTCAAGAATACAATATGAACTCTCTTTTCTATCTTAGAATGTGTTGCAGTACTTTTGGGGATGAGAGCACAGCTAAAATTTAAATCCTATTTTTCATGGTTGTTGTTTTTATTTTATTGGATTCATGTGATCCTGTTTTTGTGTTTGTTTATTTGTTTTGTTGTTCTTTTGTGCATTGTTGCTGAATATTGCTGAGGATGATTTAGAGCTGTACTCTGGCACCAAGATAGTAAGAATGCCCAGTCCCAGAGAGAGAGAACAAATTTGGACTGTCTAGTGCTACATATATTAGTATACCAAAGATCTATAAAAATAAAAATAGTATCATACGATGAACCCTCAGAGGAAAACATCAAAGGGGCCTTGAAACAACCTATAGAATGATGTTGTTTGTTATATATACGTCTAGACAGTGAGAGGATGTGAATTTATTTCAATAAAAAGATATTTATAAAATCTTTGTAGGAAGCTTTCTCTTGGAAGCAATACTTCAGGCTTTACTTTGCGGAATTAGAGCCTGAGTCTTAAGAGAAGTTGAATCTTTCAGATTTTTCAAATCAGACTAGATTTTGTGTTGACTCTCTTACCCCTAAAATTCCTAGAAAGCCTTAACTTCTCGAAGCTAAAAGTCATATTTTATGATTTTTTTTCCCAGTAAAGCAATTTCCTTATTATAAGTCTGATAAGACATTGTATTTGATTTGATGTTCTGGTGATACACAGTTACATTTTTACTTTTTTTCAAGTCTGGTTAGTTTGGCTTCCACTTGATAATTCATCACTTGATAATGATTAGAAAACAAGAAACATTCTTTAAAGTGGGAGAAGAAATTTAAATGAGAACATACAGAAACTTCCAAAAACATGCAAACAGATACTACTTTTAAAATGACTTATTGGCTTTGAATAGACCAATTCTCAATTCTCCTTCAGATGTTCTTCCAATTTATAAAGAGAATTGCAAAATAATCCATAACCATCTTGAGGATGTCTGAGAAGTCATGGAAAATGGGAGAGATGCCAGAAAGTTGAAACTGATCAGATATGAAGGTGCATTTCAGAATTGACTGCCATTCATGTGTTTATGACAAAAAACAATGATTCATTTATTAAGGAAAAAGAGTGAGCCCAGCCCACTCCTTCTGTCATATTGCTGAGCCAGAGCTGAGAGAAAATCTGGGGAACCATATTACTTGTAGATCTGACCAGTACTTCAACAGAGTGCTTACATGATATTCTTTTGAAGGTGGAGATGTGATTACATGGGATAAGCTTGTAAATGGTAGTTCATTTTGCACTTTGAGTTAGTGTCATGTAGGAGGGCTGCTTTATTATCATGTCATAGTGCCATACTTGGATCTGTCTCAAGAACTTCATTTATAGCTTGGATGAATATATACAATATGCGATTATCAAATATGCAAGCAACATGATGTTGTGAAGGAAAGGGAATACATTAGGATGTGAATCAAAAAAGGCCTCAAAAACCTTGTAAAAATACATGTGAAAGAGTAAAAAAGTGCTTTAGCTGTGTACAAGAGAGCAACTGTACCAATTCAGGGTCATCAGTGTTGTGGTTTTAAAATTATATGCACAGATCCTTCTGTACTTTTTTTTTTTATTAAAGTAGAGCTTAATCCCTCTCCTCTTGAGTGCTGGCTATACTTAACGACTTGCCTCTAATGAGTCTAATGCCACAGTGATGGTATGCCATTTCTGTGGCTAGTTTTTTTAAAGGATTGTAGCTTTTGTCTTGGGTGTTGTTTCTATCTTGGATCACATGCTCTGGAGAAAGCCAACTACCATGTCGTGAGGCAGCCCTATGGAAAGGCCCACATAACAAGGAATTAAAGCCACCAGCCAGCAGTCAGGGGGAAGCTGACAGTTGCCAAAAATCACTGATATCAGCCCAAAGCTATACTGCAGCCTCCTGAGCGACCCTGATACAAAACCGTTCAGATAAGCCACTACTAGATACCTGACCTTCAGAAGCTGTTTGATATAATAGATGTTTTGTAATTTTATAATCTCATTTATAATGTATGTTGTTGGTTTTACCTGTTTAGTTTTGGGGGCAATTCAATGTGGAGTAATAGATAACCAATATGGTAGCTCTGTTATTTAGCAGCAGGATGTATGGATTATAAAATAGAGCCATAGGCACCTTGAAATTACCATATCCTTAGACTAATTTAGTAGACAAAGACTACACAGAATGATAGCCATACCTTACCCAGTGTTCAGTCCTGAGGGCCAAACTGTAAGAGGGAAATGGCTATCTGGGTAAGTGTAGCTGGAAAGAGTTTGGGATGCATAGCCTTGAGAGAAAAAGTCTGGTATGCAGAGTAGGACTGTTAATTGTTTTAAAAAATTTGAAAGATTAACATGTGAAAAAGCAATAATTTTTTTTCCAACTTCCATACCTGCATCAGTTAGAGATACTCAAACATACTCTGAATGAGAATGTGCTACTGACATATCTGGATTAGATATTTCACAAAATCACTCTCAGAATTAAGATTCCATGATGTAATCATGTATACCTGTAGGTTTTCTTAACTCTGGCTGTACATTGGCAATATCTATGGAGGTAAAAAAATACAAGTGCCCAGGTTGACAGTAAACTTACTGAGGCAAAATATCTGGTGATAAGGCCTGGTCGTCCAAACTTTTTAAATTCTCCTTTGACTCGACTGTGTAGTTGGGATTAAAGACAATTAATATATTCACTCATTTTATGGCTTTGTAATTTACAGATGTAATATTTTATACATCTCATCATGGAAATGACAGACCCTCACTATCAAATGTAGCCCTACATATTTAGCCAACAGAAGCTAATGGAAAATTTGCCTAATTTGAATAAAGTTGTTAGTGTAAGTGCTATATTAGGTAACCATCAAATTCATTAAGAAATGGCCATCCAGGCAAAGGAATAATTTTTAGTAGTCTCTTTGTTAGCCAGTTAAAAAATAAATTCAGGAGCCAGGCCAGGATAACAATAATAATAAAAATGATAGCAAATTTTTATTGAGCAGTTACCATGTGATCAGCAATGTACTAGGGATTTAATATGTAATTATTTATCTAATTGTACAATAGTCCTATGTTAGATATTCTAATTAGGTTCATTATTCTAGTCATTATACGTCACAATGATATATATTCATATATCATTATATTCAATATTATATTTATTACATTTATATTATATTCATTTATTCAAATATTAAATTCATTTATAATATACAAACTATGTGTTTATATATACATCTTAAAATAGACACATCTATTTGCCAAGAAGTCATATTAAGACATTTCTCCAAGGGCATTCAAACAGTGATTGGGCGAGCAGCTGCATGGATCCAGGCATTCCAGGCCTCAGAGCTCTCACTCTTGGACATTATATTTGAGTTATTCATAAGTGACAGGGCAATATCATTCATGTAAAAATTTCTTGCCTTTTACTTCATCCCATCTGCCAAAGACAAGTCTGTATTTGCCCAGTAATTTTCTCTGCACTTTTACTTCCTGAAGAAGGTCTACTAATTTCCAAGAGAGCAGCTGGGTCAATTTAAGGAGCAAAGGAATGGAAAGGGGGGGCACAGCAAAGACAGAGGACAAGGACTCCATGTCTGGAAAGCGAGCACTCCTGAGTAGCTTTGGGGTGTAAAGATCTTGGGAAGAAAGAGAAGAGCTGTTACAGAGTGTTTCGGGAAATTATAAATGAGGTCCTCTTTGATAGAAAGAATTCAAGTATACTGTGTATCCAAGTGATTTTACATCTCTCTCTCTCCCTCTCCTGGGAGTAACCTTCTTGACAGCATTGTGTTCATCTTTCACTCTGCCAAAGACTCAGAGAATGTATATCAAATGGGGTCTTGACTCAGGTTGCCAGTGTGTTTGGAACAATATAGTGATCACTGGGTCACTGAATCTTTAAAGATTTTAGGGTTACTGCCTACACAAGGTGGAGAGAAAAAGTAAAGAAAATCATATACACTTAGGTTAAAGGAAACAAGGAATGAAAGATTCTTATTTAGCATATCATTATCATATTAATGCCATTTTCAGCAGCAGTTAAGTCCCCAATTTGAAAGTGTGAAAATTCAATTTTTAATGGATTGCACTTCAGTATAAAAACTAATTTTTAGTTTTGCCCTTTCTTACATGAAAGAAAAAACAAAAAACAAAAACTCTAAACCTAATTTTAAAACTTAAAGGTCCTAATTTTAAAACTTGTGAACACAGTATTGTTATTGTTATTTGATTATCGTACATTTATATAGCACTTTTTATTCATAGACTAAATTAGCACATATTTTACAAGTATTTATTAGCCATCCTGAGAATTGAATGAGTCACTTTAAGTTCCAAAGAATAAACCAGAATCATTTTTTGCTATTGTATCATTGGATGGTAGTGTTATTCTTATTATCGTGAATAGTAATGATTCATAGAGCATTACACATACTTCCATCTCAAAATAAGAGCTTATAATCATGTACAACCATCAGGATATAGTCAATGCCTCTTCATAAACAGCTTTAGAAATAGCTGTGCCTGGAAAATTCATTGGTAGCTTATGTGACTGGCAGAATTCCTGAAATACAAGCCACATTACTTGCAGGGATTGACGACAGGCTCCCGCAAACTGAATACACAGAATCTGATGGTCAATTCCAATTCTACTTCGGTTGTGTAGATATGGATATAAAGCGATGTTAGATTATTGTGGCTGACCTGAAGCATAAAAAGCAGAATCTTCAAGGAGTTATTCTCAATTGAAAGTGACATACAATAATAAGAAAACAATTCTAGGCAAAACAAAATAGTAGCAACAAGAAATATGAAAGAGGAGAAAAAAGAAAAAGGAAAGAGTAATGGCTGGGAGGGGGACAGCATTATCCTGGGGGTGGGGGAGGATTGGACAGCTTTCCTAAAATTACCAGCAAGTTAAGATATGAATCTATCCAGTTCTGGATTACCCAGATAAGTATTTTAGTGATCACAACCTAAACGCATAATAAATTATGTTCGTTAGTTCATTGTATTCATTAAAAATACATTAAAATTAAAACAACAGCTAAGATGTACACGTTTTGTGAGACACTAAGAATTAGATAAGGATGTGAATTTAGAACTTGTGCAGGCATGCAAACAGAGGCACATTTTCTTCAGAAAGTCTTAGATTCATGAAACCATGTCCATATGTTTAACTTTAAAATTTAGGTCCCTTGGTCTGACAAAGAATATTTATGTGCCATCTGGGCATGAGAAATAGTGTCTAGAAGATATTATTTACAAACTGGAGTACTGGGAATCCTAGGACATTTTATTGTTTTGCAGATATGACATAATAATTAATTTTTTTTCTTGAAACTAGGATTTTAGGACACTTTAGTTAACAGGCACAGTGTCCTTACCGGGTCAGACTCTGTTAAGTTGATGCCAAGTTGTTAATGCTCTACTCCATCTAAGAGTTTCTCAAAATAATCTAGATCAGAAACATATATCTAGATCTCACAAAACGCCGTAAGAAATTGATAGTGTTTGTCCTACTGTTAAGCTTCCCTCAGCAATTCTGAGGTTCCAACCAGCATGTCCATTGTATCTTTCTTTTTCCAGACCACTCTTTGCTTGGGATTTCTAGCAAGGAATAGTTAGGGGTGAGTCATGATTGCAGGCTTATGAAGCTTTTTCGTTTGGGCGACTACGCCATTAGTTTAATTGTAACACAGCCTTTCTAAGATAAAAACAAAATTTTAGCAATGCTGTTTTACTTTTAAATGCTAATTAACTACAACTGGTGATAATGGCTGTTTATTAAATTGAACTTACCAATATAACATATGAAAAATTCATCTCATAATACCCCCATCCAGTTTTGTTTGTTGTTGTTTAATCTAGCAGGATGGCACAATTATTTGGCTCATTGCCATTTTTTTTAATTAAGTTTTTAATTTTAATTCCAGTATAGTTAATACAGTGTTGGATTAGTTTCAAGTGTATGCTGTTTGTTTTTATTTTATTTTCTTCTGGTCCTGTTTCTGTGTTACCTCACCTCTCCTCCTACCCATATGACTCCTCTCAGGAAACCTCTGAACCTACAATTTCTCTCTGTCACAGTATCCTCTTGAGCCTGTTTTAGCCACTATTCTAATTAAAAAAAAAAAAAAAACCTTCAGTGAAAGAGCGAAAATAGTGTTTGACTAAATATCTGGGTTCCATGATCTAGACAAGTTGCCACATAAAATTAACTGTCACGACTTTGTTTCCCACTATTTTGATAATCATGTCTGTTTGAATAACTGTGAGTTGAAGAATAATATCGAGAGCTGATAGCAAAACTAATAAGCGAACACACACAAAGTTTGTCTAGAGCATTGCCTGAAATCCAGTTCAGTGCAGAACTTTTTTTTTAGTGTTAACAAAATAAAGTGGGAATATTGCGTAGAAACAATAATTACAGAGGTTAAAGAGCATGTTTCAAGCTTCAAGCATGAGACAAACGTAGTAGTAAGAGGTGAAAATAGGAAAAACACTAATATACCAGTTGGCATTTTTCTCAACTATTAAAATAATGGGGTAAAATGAGGTAGTTTCAAATTCTTTCCTTTACTCTCAAGTCTTTGTTCAAACGTATTTTTCATCTTGCCTCTCCTGACTATCTATTTAAAATTCAAGCTCATCCCTCCTTCCCCACGGCATTCCTCATTCCCTCCTCCCTGCCCTGCTCTTTCCTTTCTCCCTAGCACTTGTAATCTCTTGACGTACTGTATAATTCATTTATCTGCATATTGTTTACTGTCTGTCTTCCCTCCGTGATGAAGGAAGTTCAAAGAGGGCAGGTATCATTGTACATTTTCTTCTCTGATGGATCCCTGTGTCTAGAACAGTGTCTGGTACATAAAAGATGCTCAAGAAATACTTGTTAGGGGCGCCTGGGTGGCTCAGTCATTAAGTGTCTGGCTTCAGCTCAGGGCGTGATCCTAGAGTCTTGGGATCAAGCCCCGCATCGGGCTCTTCCGCTATGAGCCTGCTTCTTCCGCTCCCACTCCCCCTGCTTGTGTTCCCTCTCTTGCTGGCTGTCTCTCTCTCTGTCAAATAAATAAATAAAATCTTTAAAAAAAAATAAATACTTGTTAAATATATGACTGTCTGCACTCTCCAAACAATAACCAGCCAATCATATCATGTCACTTTCTACCTTTCCAGTTACAAAAATGGAAATTCCATTTCCCCTCATGACTTACACAGTCATTCATGAATTACTTTCACCTTCCTCTGCATTTCATCTCACTCTGCTCTTTCCTCCCCAACTAGGCTGACTTTCTTTCAGCTTTTCACATATGCCAAATTTGCTCTTGCCTGAGGGCATTTCTTCTAGCTGGCCCAACTGCCTGGATCCATTTCCAACTGATCTTTGCCAACATAGCTTTGTTATTTAGATCTTGGCAGAAATGTCACCTTTTTAGCAAAACATTTTCTGGCTACCCAATCTAAAAGAGCCACCCTGTTAATTGACATAACTGCGTCCTATTTTAATTATTGACGTACTATTTATCATTAAGTGATTTTTTTCAATTTGTCTCATTTTCTGTCTCTCTTGCATTAGCATGCTGGCCTATCAAGGATCTAATCTCTTTTTTTTCTCTTTTGTGTCCCCAGTTCCTTAAGTAGTGTCTGACACATAGTAGGTACTCAATAAATATTTATGAACTATATTAATAGATCTGATGTTTAAGTCTTTAACACATTGACTCTGTCAATATAGTCTCACTTTTCAATTAACTAGATTAATTAGGTAAATTTACATAGATTTTTAAGTGACAGCTCTTTACTAACAAATATGGGAATATAAACAAATCTAACTGACATATTACTGGAAGCAGGAACTCCTAAATTCTGGCCACTCTGATCTGCCCAGAGATATGAAGTATTATACAATCCAGTAAACAAAAGATAAAACCATTTATTGGGTCTGTCTTTTTAATGTGAAAGCAAAAGGAATATAAACCACTTTAACATGACAACAGATTTCAGAATGGAGAAGCAGGTTTTATGTTTTCCAATTTCTCTCCCCACCCATGTTCCCTCTTCATCAGAATTCACCTCCTGAGATGGACCATGATTTTCATACTTGCCTGTATCCAGCTATCTAAAATTAGGTATCAGAATTTTCAGTCCTCCTTTCGCATTGTTCAGACTCCCTCCCAATCCAGGACCAGTTATTTTTCAGCTAGAAAGGTTTTAAAGAGTAGTTACACAGTGTGCCAGTAATCTTACATATCAAAAGTGTTAAATAGAGGCATGGAATGCTTTTAATATAGGGCAGGAATTTTAGAGGATCAAGAAAGTGGCTATATAACACATGGTGGATAGTTACATAAATATCATAAATAAATGCTTGCAATAGAAAAAGAAAGTCATGGGACAGTATGAAATAGAACCAACAGAATTGTTATAGTCTTTCTGCTCGGGTAGAACACAGGTTGGGGTATTTAGTAAATTATTCATAAAGCAGGTACAATCTCAGTTGGTTTTAGAAAATGGGTAAGATTCGTAACAACTCCTATGGTACAGTAAATAATAAATGTTTTCTGAATGCAGTGAGATTAGAAAGAAAATATATTACATTGGTTTTGAATGACAGTTGAAGGAATTTGGATATTTGACATATTCAATGAATGAAAATGGAATGCTTTTTAAAAGAGGAAGTGACACAAAATTGAATCCACTACAATTGTGGAAGTTATCTGCTACGTAATAGCTGAAATTTGAAAAGTGTATTAATTAATTATAAATTGAATGTAAGTTTGTTTGGGAAAAACTATGTGCCTAAAGAGATGCTGACTTTTATAGAACAAGAAAAAAGGAGAAAATAGAAAAAAAGATAGTAGGGAAGATAAAAGACTCAAAAGAGCTCTCTATCCAATTCTAACTGCCTGGAGACAAGTGTTGGACAGCTAGCTACCTAAGCAAATGAAGCAAATGCCCTCATAACATAAACAGACCTCATGATCTTCAACAAAAGTGGTATCTTTTCCAATCATTTTTTTCAAGACACAACTGATAATATTGACACTCATTTACCTTACACTTGACTGTGCTTTCCATCTCTTGTAATAGAAAATTAATTTCTAATAATTAGACTTACTTACCCATCCTGACTCTTAGTGAAGCAAACAAACACCCATTTTAGCGTCACCCCCTAGACTTGAATTTACTGTCATAATTTTAAAGAACTTTATCATAAGACTTTGGGTATGCTTTAATAAAGGATGGCCTAACAGTTTATCAAAGGTTATACCAAAGTTAGAGATTGTGATTAATGCAAGTTGTTGTTCTCTGAAATTACAGGTATAGTTCACTTTTTTCTCTTTGCATACAAATATGTTGCTTTGTTTTGTTTACTCAAGAAAAGTTTGTGTGAACCTCTTAAATTTAGATACTGTGAATGGATATAGAAACATGCCAAACCCACAGAAATATAAAAATAAATGGTAGAGATGTGCAAAGGGCTCATGAAAGATAAGAGTTATTTAAAAAACGCACAGCTCTTCACTCCTTGATTAAGAGGCTACCCAGAGAAGCAGGCACAAAGGGATTTCATGGCTCTGCTTCATTTGGAATTCTAGGAACTGGGACTGGGTGTGAGAATAAAGCTGAGTGTGGCCAAGCTGTAGAGGATGAGAAGGTGTATTTGGGGATTACAGATGATTGAAACATTTGTTTTATAAGAACAAGCAAGGACCCCTAACTAGATTGACACATCTTGAAATGAGCTGGCTGACCACACAACATTGGTGTCATATTCAAGAGGGATTTCTGATACAATTTTCAAAGGACAAAGACTTGTTTAGATTGCCTATCAATTCATCTATCAGAGAAAAGAGACTGCTAGGCAACTCAGCTGTTCATTTTATACCCATCTCCATCCATTCATTCATTCAATTAATATTTATTCAAACCCTTTGCAGTGTGCTCAACAAAGCATAAAGGAATTAATGCCCATATGAGTGGGATAGAAAGACAGTGAACATGGTAAGTAGAATATAATTGATTACTTGTACTAGCATTAAAAAATTAAAGCAGGAAGGGAAATATGAAACATAAAGGGTATGAGGAAATTTGAAATTTTAGATAGGTGGCCAGGGAAGTCTCAACTGAAAGGGAAATTTTTGTTTTGACTTGAAGGAAGTGAAGGAACAGCTAAGCCATGATCTTTCAGAAAATGTGAGAACCATCTGCCTTACGAGACTTGTCTATATGAGGTGAATCCTCTGTTCACAAAATAGGCTTGATTCTTTAATGCATTCGTGTGTTTTGATATGCTATTGCCTGGAATAACTTCCTTGCATTTCACATGTACATCTTTCAAAATCTACCAGTTACTAGACAGCTGTCGCTTTTGGATTTTACACTTTCTGAGGTCATAGTCTATTCACTTTTCACCAGCGAAAGCGTGGTGGCCAGTACTTTGCACACAAGTATTTGCATATAAACTATTTAAACATGCATGTAGTGTCAGCCTTAGACTTCATATGATACAGAAAATCTCCTAGAAATCTTGGAGGTAATTGGAAAAAATTCTGTGAAGCAAAGAAAACACAAAGCAAAACAAAAGCAGCATGTTATGATTTACCTGAAGCATGCAAGATCAAATACACGTCAGTATGGAATAAGTATCAATAATATTGCTTGAGCACCTGCTAGACACTAAGTACTATGAGTTATAGACAGCAAAGTGGAGAAGATATCGTTCTTACTCATGCTAAGCTCACAGTATGATATAAATAAAAGACACACTCAACCAGAATAGATCAAGCAATACAAGGTTAAATGCTGAAATTATGCGCTGAGTAAGGAAAGTTGTGAATTCCTTTGGCCATATATGGCTCCCCAGAGCTATTTACTTCCCAAGGCAGGTGAGAGTTCTTTCTTTGGCTATACAATTTCTTAGCCTAGATATTACATTATATCCCTCTCCTGTGTTACGATTTATTAATAACTAAAACCTATCCTTCAGGAAACTTTGACACCTGCATAAACAACTAGACTCTGCTTCATATTTATAGAAGCAAGCTTGAAAGTTTAGGTGTAGCAATATAAGAACTAGTTATTTTATCTTTTCAGTTAAGTTAATTATATGTATCCTTACCTTTCAAAACATTATTTATTGGCTTCCTCAGGTACAATAGTGTTCCAGAAGTCAATATATCAAATAGTTGTATATCCTCTAACTATTCTTCTCTGATTTAGTTAGAGGCTGCCACATATTGTAAAGCTACTTGAGGATAACAGGATGTGGTTCTCTTCCATTAGAAACAAAAGCAATTACATAGAGAGGCACAGTGTCTCCATTCTGCCTCTGTTGTATTATCCAAATTAGAGTTCCACCTTTATGAGAAACTGCTGGTCTCAAAATTGCTAGCTTATTGCAGTTACCCAGTGATTCACCTCATTTCTGAAGTTAAACCTCTTTGATTATGCCATAATTGTAATTTATGTACTTTTATGAATTTCAATTATTTCAAGACTTCAAGAATATAGTTCATATGTTGTGAAGGAGATACAAAGCTGTTTGTTCTCTGGTGAACTCTAAGAGTTAGAAAAATTCCCTACTCTTTGCCTCCAGTTCTCCCACTTAATCTTGGTTGTCAAATAGTATATTTTTAGACTTTTATTTTCGATCGTGCATCCCTTTTCTTAGAACACTGCATATTGAAGATTTGGCCTTTGGTTCAGAACCTGAGCAAGCATGTACTGATCCCATGAGTAGTTTTGTGGCCTTCTTATATGTACTTTGCCATTACAAACTCATAAAATGCAACTGATGACTTTTGAAATTATTTCTTTCATGTCTTTCTCTGACAATGACTACTTGAAGGAAGTGACCATGCCTTCCCCTTTACTCTGCACAATAGGATGAATGAATGAAGCTTTTGGGTCATGTTTCAGCACTACACTTTTGCTTTTCACTGTCATTGTTCTGCATTGTCCTCCTTTTGCTCCTCCCAAGTGATGCCATTACTCCCTCTTTTTTCTGCAGCTTTTCCAAAGCCATCAGTGTCATGAAAGCCTGGTCAGAACAAGAGTTGGCTTTATCCATGCTTTCTTTTTTTCTTTGCATGAATGAAAACAAAATCTATTCTTTGATAAAAAATAAAAATAATAAAGAATATGAGGTTTGTCTTTGAAATGTCATATATCACATTTATCCACCCTTTTGCCCTTTTCATATGTTGAAAATCATTTAATATGACTTTGTTCTCCCCTGCCATTCATGCTTTTTCTTCCCATCCATTTGTCCATTTTTCTCTGTTCTATCTCTTTTCCTTTCACTTTCTTTTTCTATCTGTTAACATGCTGACCTAAACCTGCTCATTTATAGGCTCTCAGACTTTGTATAGCACATATAGATAAATATAGTCTTGTGAATGTAGCTCAGCTCTCTGATGTTTATGTCCCAACAACAGAGCAAGACTATTCTACAATCCCTCATGTTGGCTCAACTTAAGTAACTAAAATACTCTTTTGCTTTCAGAATAGATTTCAGGTCCTTTGTTGGGATTTTTGCCTAGGAACTAGGACTTCTTCATTGTATCCCAAAACAGAAGGATCTGCAAGAACCATAGTAGTGCTATTCAAGCAATTGTTGGCATACCCTTCCCATTCTTGCTACAACATTCTATCTGCCAATTGTTACAGATATCAATATCAACACCAGTCTGGGTTTAACATACTCCTTTATCTGGAGATTTGGGCAAACTGGCGACACTCCTTGGAAGCAATCTGTGAAAGTATAATAGAAGCTCATTTCCAGCTCCCTCCACTTTCCTGTAAGCTCTGCTGAGCTTACTGTCAGCTCTGCTGTCACCATATGCCAGAGGCCGTCTCCCATGATGACAACATAGTAATTGCAGATATTTTAAGTTTTATGTTATTTCAATAAAAATAATTTACCTGCCCTAGAAGAAATTTCTGATCAAAGCAGGAATGAAAAAGAATAATAAATCTCTTGCTTCTGTAGGAGTTAAATGTAGGGAGAGGGGAATGAGGAGGCCAGTAGAGTCAAGTTCACAGCGTGGAGTTAGGAAATGTCCTTATTATGATATACTACCTCTTGACCAAAAGAAAAAAGCCGTTTACTAATTCAAGGTTCTTGCCATTTACTGTACTCAGTAATGGTTAGAACATTTTCCAATAGTGATGTATATTCTTCATGTTGGAGGTATAACAAAATGAGAAGAGAAAAAAAAAAAGCTGATTGATATTATAAATCAATTTTTTTTTTTTTTTTGCAAACTGCTTACTAGCATGGGACATTACAATGGAGTAAAATAATGCAGTAAATAGTATAAATTTATTTTATCGTAAATTTTATTGAATAACAATGGTAAACAACATAACTGCATGCTCAGACTTCTAGTTTATATAATATCATGGATATATGCTTATATGAATTTATTAGAAATATTATTGCTTCTGAATCATTTATCAGGCTGTGTATTATAACTATAATATCATCTCTACATCATCTTTCCAAGTGTTTTTCTTATTTTGTTCTTCCTCTCATTTGTAAAATTTAACTGGTAAAATTATTAAAGATATAGTCAGTATCTGGGCCCACATCTGGTTTATTAATCCTTTTCCCTATTGAAGGGAGGGGGATTGCTTCTTTATATCTACTTTATTCATAGAAATTTAAGAAGAAAAGTAATAAATATGGAGAAAGGACTCTTGATAAAATTTAGAATAGGACATTTCCTACCTGGGACACCTGGGTGGCTCCGTCAGTTAAGTGTCTGCATTCAGCTCAGGTCATGATCCTAGAGTCCAGGGGATGGAACCCTGTTTCTCTGCTCACTGGGGAGCCTGCTTCTCCCTCTCCCTCAGCTCCTACCCCTGCTTGTGCTCTCTCTCTCAAATAAATAAATAAAATCTTAGAAAAAAAAAAAAGAGAGAGAACATCTCCTACCTGCAATTTTAAAGCCTCCTTAAACTTATAATAAAAGTACTGGTACCGTTCAGTTCTTTGTTAGCTAATCCTAACTCCTCATTCTCTGAATGTTGTCATTTAAGGCAGTTGACTTTTAGAATTTGCTGTCACATAGAAAAAAATGTTACATATAGTAAGCTGGAGATTCGTGTAAGGAATTCCTAAAAAAAGTGATACTTGGATAAATTTTCAAAAAAGAAAAAAAAAAGATATATCCAGTAGAAGTAAAGGTTCTAATATTCCCTGACAAATGCTCAGAGGCAGAGACGTGCATGTATTTAACTTAAGCACTAGAGTTAAAATGAGAAATGAGACTAAGTAGCCAGGGCTAGATGATAAAAACATCTAGAACTGTAGTCAAGGAGATTGGACTTTATCTTAAAGATTACCTTGTAGTATTTTAAAAAAAGATTTTATTTATTTGACAGAGAGAGAGGGCACACAAGCAGGGGGAGTGGGAGAGGGACAAGCAGACTCCTCACTGAGCAAGGAACCTGATGTGGGACTCAATCCCAGGACCTGGGATCATGACCTGAGCCGAAGGCAGATGCCTAACTGACTGAACCACCCAGGTGCCCCTACCTTGTAGTATTTTAACCTGAAATTTATTGAAGCATTTTAAGCGGGGCGGGGGTGGGGGAGAGACATGCTTACATTTCTATTTTTGTCAGGTCATCTGTCAGGATAATGGAGGATGGGACAGGCTGAGTGGGTAGGCAGCTACATCCATGCTGCCAGTGGCAGTGGACATGGTTCTAGACCTGAGTGGTGGCAATGGAAGCAGGGAGAGATATCTAAAGTATGGGATGTGGTCCGATCCCCCCTCGCAGGGGACGCGGAGACTCTACCCGAACAGGGTTGCCTGAGTATCGGCGCGGCAGGCCCCTCCCCCAGAAGGCAGGCTGAGAAATCAAGAAGCCCACAACCCGAGGCTCCTGGGTGGCGCAGTCATTGAGCGCCTGCCTTCGGCTTAGGGCGTGATCCCGGCGTTCCGGAAAGGAGTCCCTCATCGGGCTCCTCCGCTGGGAGCCTGCTTCTTCCTCTCCCACTCCCCTGCTTCTGTTCCCTCTCTCGCTGGTTGGCTGCCACATAAATAAATAAATAAAATCTTTAAAGAAGAAGCCCACATCCCTAAGATCCCTATAAAACAAGGGGCACGGCCTGGGACCCAGTCAATAATTTGGGCTCTGGACAACCCCGCAACTTCTCCTCATCAGAATGACAAGAAGGAGAAGCCCCCCCCAGCAAAGAAAAGACAGTGAGTCTGTGGCCTCTGCCACAGAAATAATGGATATGGATGTAACCAAATTATCAGAAATGGAATTCAGAGTAACGATGGTCAAAATGATGAGTAGAATTGAAAAAACTATTAACGAAAAGGTTAATGAGAATATAGAATCCCTAAGGACAGAAATGAGAGCGAATCTGACAGAAATTAAAAATTCTATGAGCCAAATGCAGGCAAAACTAGAGGCTCTGACGGCCAGGGTCACAGAAGCAGAGGAACGGGTTAGTGAATTGGAGGATGGGTTAATAGAGGAAAAAATGAAAATAGAAGATGGTCTTAAAAAAATCCACGCCCACGAATGTAGGTTACGGGAGATTACTGACTCAATGAAACGATCCAATGTTAGAATCATCGGCATCCCCGAGGGGGTGGAGAAAAACAGAGGTCTAGAAGAGATATTTGAACAAATTGTAGCTGAAAACTTCCCTAATCTAGCAAGGGAAACAAACATTCGTGTCCAAGAGGCAGAGAGGACCCCTCCCAAGCTCAACCATGACAAACCTACGCCACGTCATGTCATAGTGCAATTCGCAAATATTAGATGCAAGGATACAGTATTGAAAGCGGCCAGGGCAAAGAAATTTCTCACGTACCAAGGCAAAAGCATCAGAATTACGTCAGACCTGTCTACACAGACCTGGAATGAGAGAAAGGGTTGGGGGAGCATATTTAAAGCTCTTTCAGAGAAAAACATGCAGCCAAGGATCCTTTATCCAGCAAGGCTGTCATTCAGAATTGATGGAGAAATAAAGACATTTCAGAATCGCCAGTCACTAACCAATTTTGTAACCACGAAACCAGCCCTACAGGAGATATTACGGGGGGTTCTATAAAAGTAAAAAGGCCCCAAGAGTGATACAGAACAGAAAGTCACAGCCAATACAAACAAAGACTTTACTGGCAACATGGCAACGTTAAAATCATATCTCTCAGTAATCAGTCTTAATGTAAATGGTTTGAACCATCCCATAAAACGCCACAGGGTTGCAGATTGGATAAAAAGAAATGACCCATCCATTTGCTGTCTACAAGAGACTCATTTCAAACCCAAAGATGCATTCAGACTGAGAGTAAGGGGATGGAGTACCATCTTTCACGCAATTGGACCTCAAAAGAAAGCTGGGGTAGCAATTCTCATATCAGATAAATTGGATTTTAAACTACAGACTATAGTTAGAGACGCAGAAGGGCACTATATTATTCTTAAGGGAAGTATTCAACAAGTGGATATGACAATTATAAATATATATGCCCCCAACAGGGGAGCAGCAAGATACACAAGCCAACTCTTAACCAGAATAAAGAGACATATAAATAAAAATACATTAATAGTAGGGGACCTCAACACTCCACTATCAGAAATAGACAGAACACCCTGGCAAAAACTAAGCAAAGAATCAAAGGCTTTGAATGCCATACTCAACGAGTTGGACCTCATAGATATATATAGAACACTACACCCCAGAACCAAAGAATACTCATTCTATTCTAATGCCCATGGAACATTCTCAAGAATAGACCATGTTCTGGGACACAAAACAGGTCTCAACCGATACCAAAATATTGAAATTATCCCCTGCATATTCTCAGACCACAACGCTCTGAAATTGGAACTCAACCACAAGGAAAAATTTGGAAGAAACTCAAACACTTGGAGACTAAGAACCATCCTGCTCAGGAATGACTCGATAAACCAGGAAATCAAAAATCAAATTAAACAATTTATGGAGACCAATGAGAATGAAAATACAACAGTCCAAAACCTATGGGATACTGCAAAGGCAGTCCTAAGGGGGAAATACATAGCCATCCAAGCCTCACTCAAAAGAATAGAAAAATCTAAAATGCAGTTTTTATATTCTCACCTCAAGAAGCTGGAAGAGCAACAGAGGGACAGGCCTAATCCACGCACGAGGAAGCAGTTGACCAAAATTAGAGCTGAAATCAATCAAGCAGAAACCAGAAGAACAGTAGAGCAGATCAACAGGACTAGAAGCTGGTTCTTTGAGAGAATCAATAAAATTGACAGACCACTGGCAAGACTTATCCAAAAGAAAAGAGAAAGGACCCAGATTATTAAAATTATGAATGAAAAAGGAGAGGTCACGACGAGCACCATTGAAATTGGAAAGATTATTAGAAATTTTTACCAACAGCTATATGCCAATAAACTAAGCAATCTGGAAGAGATGGAATCCTTCCTGGAAACCTATAAACTACCAAGATTGAAACCGGAAGAAATTGATTCCTTAAACAGGCCAATTAATTATGAAGAGATTGAGTCAGTGATAAACAACCTTCCAAATAACAAAACTCCAGGCCCGGACGGTTTTCCTGGGGAATTCTACCAAACATTCAAAGAAGAAATAATACCTATTCTCCTAAAGCTATTTCAAAAAATAGAAACAGAAGGAAAGCTACCAAACTCATTCTATTAGGCCAATATTACCTTGATCCCCAAACCAGGCAAAGACCCCATCAAAAAGGAGAATTACAGACCGATTTCCCTAATGAATATGGACGCCAAAATCCTCAACAAGATACTTGCTAATAGAATCCAACAGTACATTAAAAGGATTATCCATCACGATCAAGTGGGATTCATACCTGGGATGCAAGCGTGGTTCAATATTCGCAAATCAATCAGCGTGATACATCATATCAACAAGAAAAGACTCAGGAACCATATGATCCTCTCAATCGATGCCGAAAAAGCATTTGACAAAATACAGCATCCTTTCCTGATTAAAACCCTTCAGAGTGTAGGAATAGAAGGTACATTTCTCAATCTCATAAAAGCCATCTATGAAAAGCCTACTGCAAATATTATTCTCAATGGGGAAAAGCTGGAAGCCTTTCCCTTAAGATCAGGAACTCGACAAGGATGCCCACTCTCGCCACTAATATTCAACATAGTACTAGAAGTCCTTGCAACAGCAATCAGACGACAAAAAGGGATCAAAGGTATTCAAATTGGCAAAGAAGAAGTCAAAATGTCTCTCTTTGCAGATGACATGATACTCTATATGGAAAACCCAAAAGAAGCCACTCCCAAACTATTAGAAGTTATAGAGCAATTCAGTAACGTGGCAGGATACAAAATCAATGCTCAGAAATCAGTTGCATTTCTATACACGAATAACGAGACCGAAGAAAGAGAAATTAGGGAATCCATCCCATTTACAATAGCACCAAAAACCATACGTTACCTTGGAATTAACTTAACCAGAGACGTAAAGGACCTATATTCTAGAAACTATAAATCACTCTTGAAAGACATTGAGGAAGACATAAAAAGATGGAAAGATATTCCATGCTCATGGATCGGAAGAATTAACATAGTTAAAATGTCCACGCTACCCAGAGCAATCTACACTTTCAATGCTATCCCGATCAAAATACCAAGGACATTTTTCAAAGAACTGGAACAAACAGTCCTTAAATTTGTATGGAAACAGAAAAGGCCCCGAATCTCCAAGGAACTGTTGAAAAGGAAAAACAAAGCTGGGGGCATCACAATGCCGGATTTCGAGCTGTACTACAAAGCTGTGATCACAAAGACAGCATGGTACTGGCACAAAAACAGACACATAGACCAATGGAACAGAATAGAGAGCCCAGAAATGGACCCTCGGCTCTTTGGGCAACTAATATTTGATAAAGCAGGAAAAAACATCCGGTGGGAAAAAGACAGTCTCTTCAATAAATGGTGCTGGGAAAATTGGACAGCTACATGCAAGAGAATGAAACTTGACCACTCTCTCACACCATACACAAAAATAAACTCCAAATGGATGAAAGACCTCGATGTGAGACAGGAATCCATCAAAATTCTAGAGGAGAACATAGGCAACAACCTCTACAACATCGGCCAAAGCAACCTTTTTCATGACACATCCCCAAAGGCAAGAGAAACAAAAGATAAAATGAACTTATGGGACTTCATCAAGATTAAAAGTTTCTGCACATCCAAGGAAACAGTCAGAAAAACTAAGAGGCAGCCCACGGAATGGGAGAATATATTTGCAAATGACACTACAGATAAAGGACTGGTATCCAAGATCTACAAAGAACTTCTCAAACTCAATACACGAGAAACAAATAAACAAATCAAAAAATGGGCAGAAGATATGAACAGACACTTTTCCAATGAAGACATACAAATGGCTAACAGACACATGAAAAAATGTTCAAAATCATTAGCCATCAAGGAAATTCAAATCAAAACCACACTGAGATACCACCTTACGCCAGTTAGAATGGCAAAAATAGACAAGGCAAGAAACAACAATTGTTGGAGAGGATGTGGAGAAAGGGGATCCCTCCTACATTGTTGGTGGGAATGCAAGTTGGTACAGCCACTCTGGAAAACAGTGTGGACGTCCCTTAAAAAGTTAAAAATTGAGCTACCCTATGACCCAGCCATTGCACTACTGGGTATTTACCCCAAAGATACAGACGTAGTGAAGAGAAGGGCCATATGCACCCCAATGTTCATAGCAGCAATGTCCACAATAGCTAAATTGTGGAAGGAGCCGAGATGCCCTTCAACAGATGACTGGATTAAGAAGTTGTGGTCCATATATATGATGGAATATTACTCAGCTATCAGAAAGAACGAGTTCTCAACATTTGCTACAACATGGACAGCACTGGAGGAGATAATGCTAAGTGAAATAAGTCAAGCAGAGAAAGACAACTATCATATGATTTCTCTCATCTATGGAACATAAGAACTAGGATGATCGGTAGGGGAAGAGAGGGATAAAGAAAGGGGGGATAATCAGAAGGGGGAATGAAACATGAGAGACTATGGACTATGAGAAACAAACTGAGGACTTCAGAGGGGAGGGGGGTGGGGGAATGGGATAGACCGGTGATGGGTAGTAAGGAGGGCACGTATTGCATGGTGCACTGGGTGTTATACACAACTAATGAATCATCGAGCCTTACATCGGAAACCGGGGATGTACTGTATGGTGACTAACATAATATAATAAAAAAATCATTAAAAAAAAAAAATAAAAAAAAATAAAGTATGGGATGTGGGGATCCTGGATGCAAACAAAGGACTTGCAGAGGATATTTTCCAAGAGATGCATTGAATAACAGGCTTTCTAGTTTTCATGCACTGGGCCAGAGAAAACAGGAATAGATGGGTTTGGAGAGAAAAAGAGGTATTATGAATTCAGCTCTGGAGATTTCAGGTTTTTTAACTGTAATTCTGTAACTGCAAGTTAATTCTCTACTTAAACATTAATTATACAAATACCATATGTTTACAAAATGCTTCCTGCAGCTGCCTCTTAATGTTTGGGGAATACTGTATTTCTCTGCTGGTCTGGTGAAAGGCTGCCTTTTTAGTCTTTAGCAGAGAGAGAACAGCATCTAGACAAACTGCTCCCCCAGAGGATTTCCACTACTGCTCAAAAAAGCTTGCTTACATAGTCATATTCTGTTTTACTATAGCGTTAGTGGGTAAGGGCACAAGACCTATATCCAGTTTGACTTGGTTCATAATCCTAATTTTTAGGGCTAGAAGCTTTGTGGCCTATGCCAAGTCTTACATTTTCTTTACCTTGGCTTACTCACTAAAATAAATAAAATGAAAAAATAATAACAGTTCCCACCTCATAAAATTGGTTTAAGATGTAAGGTGAGATCTCAACAAATGTTAGGTATTATAAATATCAATATCTGTGGTTAAAAGCTTGTAGTCATTCTCTTCCTTAGATTTTTAAATTTATCTGTTTAGTGTAGCTTTACACTCATAGATAAATTAAGAACTTCTGACTAGCGTGCTAAATTGTAAGATCGTATGAAATCAATTGTTAATTTTTGAGACTAAATCCTCAGGCATGATTCTAGAGTAAAGATGAGTAGATCCAAACAATAAAGGATGAGTGTTGAAGAAGTGAATCTCTGTTACCCTCAGGGATAGTTACAAGTTTAGGATTTTAAACTAGAAATTCTGCTGAGGTGAATGCAGGGAATAAATTAGTAGATGAAGATCTGTCTACAAATTTCACAGATGGTTGTTTGCTGCTGGGAAACTACTGTATATCAACCCCGGAGGTAAGATCATTATTTCTAAATCAATAGTTCTCAACCGTGCCCATGCATCAGAATCTGACTCTGATTTCACTAGTCTGAGGTGTGACCTGGGCATTGAGATTTTAAAATATCCCTAGAGATTCTAATGGCAGCCATCTTTGAGAACAGTTGCTCTAAAGTGATTATTTCACATTCTCCCCCTCTGAATTCCTGTTAAGAGTTTTACAGTTAGTTACAAAAATAGAGAATGCAGGGCTTTATTTTTTTTATTGTTTATATTATTCATTTTCCAAATAATGGCAGCAAATATACATGCTGAGTCAAGAGATAAGTTTATTGTGCTTTACTCAAATTGGGACTGAGAGTTGGAAAGCAATAGAAAAGATCTAAGGTATTCTAATCCTATTTTAATTAAAACAAAATTTGTAAGTCATTGATATAAATTCCAAATACTAAGTAAAATTATCCCTTTCAGTATATACCACAAGCTAATGTCAAGTTTATATTTTACGCATTCTTCCAAGTCACGCTCAGATCCTTGAGAATTTTCTTTCCTTGAACAACTATCTTAGCTCTCTTGTTTTTCCACATATTCTAGCATTGTAGTTTTTGTATATGTTTCAATCTTTAAATCATGATCGTTAGAACAGATTAACACTGCGTAAGTGTTTACCTCAGGTGGATCTGAAAATTGTATTAAACAGAAAAGGAAAAAAATGCAGCAGTATCAAACATAGAAGAGTATTGTATGATATATTGTCGAACCATTTAAAATAGCTGGAGTTGATAATATGTAATAAAGTTTGTGAATATGTGCCTCTGGAATTGTGGAGATAGAATAATGTAGGTTCGCATTTATTCAACAAGTTTTTACTGAATATCAACTGTAGATAAAAATCTATTTCAGGCACTGAGGGATAAGAATAAGATAGGATATACTGCCTATTCACTTATAATTTATGAAGAAGATAAATTATATGGCTCAAAGACATTGCAATTATTTCTCTTGTTTTAAACAGATTAACAATAACCCACAACCCTCGGACCAACTTCTCTTGTTTTATACATTTGTATGTCACACCTTAGTCTAAAACAGTTTAAGGTATCTGATGTAAGCAGATTAATTCTCTACCCTGCACACCCCACCCCCACCGCGACATGTCCACATTCTTATCCCCAGAATCCATGAATATATTGTATTAGAAAGGAGAGGGCACTTAGGCTGCACATGGAATTAAGGTTGGTAATCAGCTGACCTTGAAATGGGGAGATTATAGAATTGGATTATCCAGTAGTTCTAATGTAATCGATCACAAGGGTTCTTATAAAGTGAAGGCAGGAGAACCAGAGGCAGAGTGAGAAGGGCTATTGCTGACTTTTGCTGGCTCTAAAAACAGAAGGGAGCTACTTGCCAGGGAATGAGGGTAGGGACAGCCTTTTAAAGCTGCCAGAGCCTTCAGAAAGGAATGCTGCACAGCTGACACCTTGTTATTAGCCCAGTGAGACCCATTTCAGACTTCTGACCTCTGGAATGGTAAGATAATAAATTTGTGTTGTTTTAAGCCACCAAGTTTGTGCTAATTAGTTACAGCAGCAAGAGGAAATTAACACAGATGCTTGGAGTAATTTAAGAAATGTACTTAGATAAAAAAAATATTGGAAATATGGAGCAAATACAATATAGAGGGAAATAAATGTAAAAGAGTAATGTGGTGCCAGGAATAAGGTTAACACAGCGGTGTTAACTTAAAATTCTAGAAATCAATGCAAATAAGGGAATATGTTCAGCTACAACATTTAAATGCCTATATGGGAAAAACAAAAGGACAATTCAGGCCATAAATGTATGTTATAAAATTGTCATAGACAAGTGTTTTCCCACAACGTATTTAGTGAAATGCCAGTTCAGTCAGATGCTTTGTCCAATATTCATCTCATGATCAATGCTCCATTTTATCTAATGCTGCTTGAAGCATTTTTGATAAGAATTTTTTTCAATATATTTCTACCAGTGTTTCCAAAAGTTATTAGACATTTGTCATTAGTACTTATTATCTCATAGAAGCAGTGTTGTATCATGAACTATATTTTAGGAATATAGGAATAGTACAGGATAATTAGTTATTATTAAGAATTAGTGCTATGTTACTCAGATGAAAGGAAGATTATTCCTGATGCCATCAAAGAAGTCTTTATCATATAAACATCTGTGCTGAGGCCTTATGAGATTTGGGGCAAGGATGGAGCATACAGGATGGTATTTTTAAAAATGGATCAGTGTGAGCAGGAATATCAACATGGAAAAGGGCATGTGTGTTACAGGGACACTAAGTCGACTTGATTAAGGGAATCAAGAGACATGTAGAAGCCGATGAGTTGGAAGGAAAGTGTGCAACTACATCTGGAGGAATCTGAATATAAAGATAAGGAATCAGAAAATTATTCTGTTGATACAGGGGTTAGGAAATTGATGATGTTCAAGCAGAGAAGTAAATTGCCCAAATCCTTGCCTTAAAAAGACTTGCCTGGCATTTTTGCAGGTTGATGGGTTTAGAATTGAGAGAACCTGGAGGTGGGAAAACTTCTAAACAGTCATTTCAAGGTATGAAATAATAGGCTTTTAACTAGGGTACAGGCAGAGGAAATAAGTAGCAAATTTGAGAGATATTATAAAAGAATAAAAATAATCAAGACATTTTTAATTAATTGGAGGAAAACCAGCTTTTTAAAGAGGAAGATTTGGCATGAAGCTCTATGTGCATAGATACTCTACCACCGAGAGATACATGTATGCAACACTTCTTCTCAGGTCCACAAAATGATCCATCATTTTTCATTATTTCATCCAACCAGTATACTTATTCATTAATTTATTCATGTAGCAAGTATCTCTTAAATTTGTTGTGTCCCACATATTATGATGAGCCTTGGAATACAATAAGGGATATGATTATATGTGTATTTATTTTCTTTAGGAAAGGAGTTTGCCAGTTATTCAGTCTCACAATATATTTCAATCTAGAAAGGCAATAATTTTGTGGGGGGCAGGGCAAAGGTTTCAATATTTTAACACTCAACTTTCTTTGCCTCGTCATTTTTCCCTTTAAACAATTCATTTCTTAAGGTAATAACTCTTGAATATTTGCTACTTGCCATGAATGTGTGGATTATGCTGGTGCATTGTGTGCGTGTATGCGTGGGGGGGGGCTGTGCATATGTGTGTTGCATGTGCATTGCTTTTGTGATGCATGCATGTGGTTTGTGTATCACGTGTGAGAAAATGAGAGTGTGGGCTGTGAGTGCATAACCTGGAGATGGAGGTCTGTATTGTTCAGCTGATATGCTTGTTATGAGCCCCCAAGACTCTGCTAATGCCATGGTTCAGTGAAGCAGATCCTTTTGTTTGTTTGTTAGCAAATTACGAGTTGTCATATGGTTCCTCTTTCCCTACAAAGATTGCTTTCCCAAATAAATGCATAGCGATGAAAAAGAGAATATCCAACATTTAATAAATCGTCCTTATTACAGAAATTTTGTGGCCTTTATGTTCTCCACTCCTGAGGAATAGAAATATGATTAACATTTCCAGCTGAACCAGCATGCGGTGTAGGGACTGTTTAGATTACTAGCTTCTGAAAGATCTTAGAGAAAATACATTCAGAGACACTAAAATACCTTCTTTTCCATGATATTTGTAGTTCACTAATATGCAATACCTTAAATGTCACTGATGAAAAATCATGTCATTGTAATGTATTATATTTTGTAAACTCTCATAATTAATTTTTTATTTTAAATATTTTTTAGTGTAGTTTTAGGTTCACAGTAAAATTGTGAAGATTCAGAGATTTCCCATATACTCTGACTCCACACATGCATAGCCTTCCCACTATCAACATCCCCTACCAGACTATAACATTTGTTAAAACTGATGAACCTACTTAGACACATCATTATCACCCAAAGTCCACGGTTTACAATAGGGTTTGCTCTTGGTGTGTACATTTTATGAGTTTGGACAGATGTATAATGACATGTATTCACCATTATAATATCACACAGAGTATCTTCACTGTCCTAAAATCCTCTGTGCTCAGCCTATTCATTCCTTCCTCCCACCTCAATTCCTGGAAACCATTGATCTTTTTACTCTCTCTCTAGTTTTGCCTCTTCTAGAATGTCATATAGTTGGAATCATACAGTACATAACCTTTTCAGATTAGCTACTTTTACTTAGCAATATGCATTTAAGTATACTCCATGTCTTTACCTGGCTGGAGAGCTCATTTCTTTTTAGTACTGAATAATATTTCATAATATTATCTCATAATATTATTGTTTCCTAATAATATTTCAGAGTCTGGATAGTTGCATTTTTTTGCTTGCTTGTTTGTTTTTTATCCATTCACCTATGAAGGACATTTTTGGTTACTTCCAAGTTTTGGCAATTATGAAGAAAGCTGCTCTAAATGTCCAAATGCAGATTTTTGAGTGAACATAAGTTTTTAACTCTTTGCATAAATACCAAGGAGCGTGATTGCTGAATTCTAAGATAAGAGTATGTTTAGTGCGGAATTGTCTTCTGAACTGTCTTCCAAGTGCCTATACCATCCTGCACTCACACCAGCAACGTGTGAGTGTTTCTGTGGCTCCACATTGTCTCCAGCATGTGTGGCTGAGAGTGTTCCAGATACTGGCCATTCTAATAGATATGTGAGGTGTCTCTTAACAACTTTGGCTCATTTTTAAATCACATTGTTTTCCCATTGTTGAGTTTTAAAAGTTTTATCTATTTTGGATAACAGCCCTTTATCTAACGTGTCTTTTGCAGATATTTTTCCCCAGTGAGTAGCTTGTCTTCTCATTCTCTTACCATGGTCTTTTGCAGAGCAGAAGTTTCTAATTTTAATGAAGTCCCGGTTATCAACTTTTTTCTCATGCCTTTGGTGTTGAAACTATGCCACAGCCAAACCCAAGATCATACAAATTTCTTCCTAAGTTATCTTCTAGGAGTTTTATGGTTTAGCATTTTACATTTATGTGTGTGATCCACTTTGACTTTATTTTTGTGAAAGGCATATGGTCTATGTCTAGATTCATTTTTTTTGCATGTGAATGTCCAGTTATTCCAGCACCGTTTGTTGAAAAGACTATCTTTGCTCAATTGTATTGCCTTTGTTCTTTTGTCAAAGGAACTTTGACTGTATTTATGTCATTCTATTTCTGGACTCTATTCTGTACCACTGATCTAACTGTCTATCTTTCACTGATACCACACTTTCTTGATTATTGTGGTTTATTAATTTTTAAATATAGTTTTCACCCCAAGATTAGCATGTGATCTCCTATCAAGTGTTTCTTACAGGCTGGTAAATGAGGAATATCACATAAAGTTACCAAGAGACTAGTCAAAATACTACAAATAGTAATGAATGAACCACCTCTTTAACTTCAAGTTCTCATTACCCACTGTACGTAAAGAGATTTCTCAGGTACTGTCTGGGGTAAATCATGGTTGGTGGATATGTATGCGCTTGTGTGGATATGTGTGTGCATGCGTGTGAGTGGGGTATAAGACATCATTTTAGGTTGTTAAGGCATTCTGTTCATCTCTGTCAAGGATACGTACATCCGTGTTACTTAAACTGGACATGCTTTCCTTTGTGATGGAGTGCTTGAATTTTGGATCTTTAACATTAAGAAAAGCATTGTTTCTTTGTTTATAATTAGATTGAGTACTGTATTTGTTTATAACATGTTAAAATAAAGGCAATTCTGTGGAGATTTATTTTGAGTATTTTCCCATGGATGAATATTACAATATCTAAAAATCCATTTTAATTGGTATTGACTACTTACTATTCAAATTCAAGATTACTGTAACTTTTTTCTTTACCATTTAATATTTCTCCACTTTTATATCAATATTTCTATTAGTATTGAAAAAATATTTAAAGGGCTATTTATTTTTCCATGCCTGTCATGGCTGATTCAGTCTCTACTCTTCTATATGACTATCCCATTAATCTACCAAATGTACGCGCTGTCTCAGACCCAGAATGGCTATGGCAACAGTGTTTGTAGAAGAACTGTCGAAAAAAACCTCATTGATTCTTACTTTTGCTAGGTTGAGAAACTAAGGTGAGGGGCGCCTGGGTGGTACAGCAGTTAAGCGTCTGTCTTCGGCTCAGGGCGTGATCCCGGCGTTATGGGATCGAGCCCCACATCAGGCTCCTCCGCTATGAGCCTGCTTCTTCCTCTCCCACTCCCCCTGCTTGTGTTCCCTCTCTCGCTGGCTGTCTCTATCTCTGTTGAATAAATAAATAAAATCTTTAAAAAAAAAAAAAAGAAACTAAGGTGAATTGTTATTTTTTATCCAAAATCAACCCTACAATACAAAGGAAATATTGGCTTTTTAAAAATAAATTTTATTGTGATTAAATTTTCATCTACTAAAATTAAACATTTAAATGTGCAGTTTGATGACTGTTTAAATAAATGTAAACACCGTTGTCACCGTATTAATGATATGGAATATTTCCATAGAAAATTCCCTCATTGTCCTTTATTGGCAATACACACACCCTCTCTTACCCATGACGCAGCTAACCACTGATAACGATTTCTAGCATAACTATAGATTTGTTTTGCCTGTTGTAGGGCTTCAATCTGTACAATCATACAGCATTTAACTTTTGATCTGGCTTTTTTTCACTCAGCATGTTTCAGGGATTCATCCATGATTACATATTTACCAGCCATTTCTTCTTTTGTTTTGGTGATATTATTTCCTTGAATTAATAAAATAGGTTTGTCAATAAACCTGTTGATGAACATGATTTTCTTTCCAATTTTTAACTCATAAATGAAGTTACTGTGAGGATTCCTAGTATAGACATGCATTTTTTTGTTTTTCAATAATTACTTAGGAATGAAATTGCCGGGCCCTACCATAAGCATATGCTGAAATGTATTTTTAAAAAAATAGGAGATGACTGATCTGTTTTCAAAAGTGGTTGTTTCATTTTACAATACCACCAATTGCTCCACATTCCTCACCAACACTTGGTATTGTCAGTCTTTATTTATTTGTCTTAGCCATTCTAATAGGTATGAAATAGTATCTCATTGCTATTTTCATTGGCAATTCTCGATGACTAAAGATGTTGTCGTCATGTGCATGTTAGCCATTTGTATATCTTCTTTTGTGAATATCAATTCAAGACTTTGCCTTGATCCTTTTTTCTCATTGGTTTCTGTCTGTCCTTATACCAGTACTTACACTGTTTTGATTAGTGAAGCTTATAATAATTCTTGAAAGCAGGTGTCAATCCTTAGCTGTTCCATTACAAACAAATATTAGAGTATTCCCATTTTTGTTGTCCTATCATTAGAAGCTCTGAATATTAATATGTGGATAAATTTTCTACTTCCAGAATCTGTTATCGCCTCTGATACTGAATTGTGGACTATTTACTAATAATAGTAAAAGCAATTATTATTTCATGTTATCAAGCATTAAGTATTTTAAATATACTAAACAATTGCTTATTCAAGATTTATCAGCTTGGTGCTATTAATGTTCCCATACCACAGGTGAGATAATTGAGGCAAAGAGAAATTAAGTAAATTATTCAAGGTTATAGATCAAATAAATAGTGACAACAGGAGTTGAAGCCTAAGCAGTTTGATTACAACATCCAAGCTCTTGCAGGAACTAATAACTAAAGTAGAACTTTAAAATTCTGCTTGGGTGCATCAGTCCAATTTGTTAGAGAGAAACATAAAAGTTAGAATAATTGAACACATTATATGTGTAATGAGGTCAGTTTTTTATGTGTATACTTTTTATAGTGTCCTTCAGGGTCGTTTAAGAAACTCCAGTTTTTGGGGCGCCTGGGTGGCTCAGTCGTTAAGCGTCTGCCTTCGGCTCAGGGCGTGATCCTGGCGTTCTGGGATCGAGCCCCACATCAGGCTCCTCCGCTATGAGCCTGCTTCTTCCTCTTCCACTCCCCCTGCTTGTGTTCCCTCTCTCGCTGGCTGTCTCTATCTCTGTCAAATAAATAAATAAAATCTTTAAAAAAAAAAAAGAAAAAAGAAACTCCAGTTTTTGACTAAAGCTCAATTCACAGCCTGGATAATGAGAACCATTTATTTATCTACATACACAACCACCAAATTTATCAATTATGAATTAAGTAAAAAAAGAAACAGGTATGTTCCCTCTACTGCAATTAAATGTTTAAAATGTTGGTTGTGACTATAAGTATGAATTATTTGAGACTTAAGTTTAGTGAAAATTCAGGGTAAATAAGTATGTACTATTGATTTGTAACTTCTGAATATGTTTATACAACATGATTTTAAGGAATGTAAAATGTGAAATAGGATTTCAAAACACAAGTAGAGAAAATGCTTCGTTCCAAAGATCTTAAGAATAGCAAAATCCGATTATCAAGTTGCATTGACTGGTATCTGCAAGTCCTCCATGCTGCCAATGCGGTTTTTCTCTTTCACAAAATGATGTATCCCACTTACTGAATTCAAGCCTTCCCGACTTCATGAACATAACAATATCATATTTTAAAATACATCCATGGCATTCCCATCTGCATGCAGACCCTACTAAATCTCATAAATTATTTAGTTAAGTGTGAACAGATGACAAACTTGTTCAAATATTTGTTCAAGGATATTGTTTAACTTCCTTAAAAATGCTATATTGGCAGCTTCACAGTTGTGCTATGCTAATATTCAACAATGTGGTCTTATCTAATGCCCTGAATAAAGATGAAAAGAAATGAAAATAAGACTTCATAACTTAAGAAATAATGTCAATGAAGTTGGCATAAAAACCACAAGAATTTTCCAGTGTGTTTGCATAACTACTAATTGCATTATATAAACAGATGTATATATGTATGGCATATACATGTATATATGTACGCAGATTTAAATATATGTATATATGGCATATATATGTACACATATATATGGTATGGGAAAATCATACTTACATATGATTATATGATTTGAAAATACTTGATCGAAGTTAAATTCCCTTACTGAAGAAATTCTTCTTGCTTGTAATATGCTAATTGATTTGTGAAATTAAGAGAATTTAAGATCTCCAATTTGTTTTAAAGTTTTTTTTTTCAAGTATTTATATGTGGTTCATAACCTGAGCAAACCTGAAAATTCAATATAATTAAATAAAACAGCTAATTTCTTGTGGTGCACTGGAAAGGATTTCATAAACTGTAAACCTTGAAAGGAAGATACCTCAGGGAACAATCAAATCCCCTTATTTAACTGCTGAGATCACTGAGAATCAAGGTACAATAAGAATTGCCCCAAATCACACAGTGATAGCAGAACCAAATTTGTAAGTAATTGTATAACGTGAGTAGTTTTATGGCATGAACTGGTAAGTTCAACATTCAGTGCATTAATGCTTTTCTGCTAAACATCTTTCATAATTTTCTTAATCGCCTGCCCATAACTTGACCAAATGTTCCCAGATGCAGGGATGGAGCCTTTCACTTCTTTTGTGTTCCTCTGGGATTGAGTTCATCCCAGGCACAGGGAAAGCACTCAGTAAGAACTTGCACATTGACTGTTGGATGCATGTCAGAACAAGCCGAGCGAAGAGGGTCTGAGTGACAACTTTCAGTGCTCGGTTACAGCAGCAGTGGCCACAGCAGCAGCGCCTGGAGCAGAGGAGGGCGCTTGCCAAAGTCCCACCACCAGCACGAGTCTGGAGTCTGATTCCCTGTCAGAGGCAGCTTCACTGGGGTCACAACTGTGTCATGTGTACCACTCTCATGCTCTGGTTTAGCAACAACTGTACTTACTTCTAAGAGTGGGATTCCTTCTGCCAATATTTGAAATCTGTTCTCAGTCATTCATCCTCCAAAGTGCACCCAGGTATTGACTCAGGGATTTCCAATAGCTGGATGGGACCGTGCATTCTTCTAGTTATACAAAGAAGACCTCATCAAGAGAAGAGTGAATGGATGCAACGTTGTATGTACTGTAGTATCCTCTGCTGATCAGCTGGCCTGTGAACTGCAGGTAGAAATGCCGTGCAGCTTATTTGAAGAGGAAACGCCTTGCATTCCAATTATTTGTCCTTGTGTTCTGTGTTATATTTAATTTCCTCATTTGGATTTGCCGTTGTCTCTGACATCTTCATCACCTTTGTCATTCACAGTCCACATTCGGTTAGGAGAAGTTGACAAGGTACATAAGAGATTGGCTTATTTTTTTTTTTAATTTTGCTCACATTTTTATTATGCATGCATTTATGGCTTGTATTTATTTTGAATTATTATTTCGGTTGCTGAAAGTCTCCAAGCTTCACCAGCCCATGGGTAGAAATGAAGACAATTTAATATGATATCACTTTCTCATTAGCCCCCACCTATGGAAAGACAGTATCTCAGATTCACATTTAAGTTTCCTCTTCTGCCTGAAATGTCTGTGTATCTCAGCATATGGCTCATCTACTTCCTTTCATCCCTCTGAGTCCCTTATGCTACCCACTCCTCTTGATTACTCTAGGCTAGCTCTTGATGCTTGCTCTGCCGGAGCTGCACTGCCACCCTGGGGCCACCCTGCTGAGCTCTCCTCCAAACTTCACAGGGGCTGTCACTGTAGCTATGTCTAGCACTGTCACTCACTCAAGCCCTGGGTAAGATGGCCGCTGAAGCTGCCTCTGCCACCAGTGCCCAACAAAGATCGTCATTTGTTGCATCCCACTTCTGTAATCCCTGCAGTGGGTGATGGAATTGTCTTTTCCACTCTACCGTGAGGTTAAAACAAAGACTCTCTCTCTCCTTAAGTCAGGCTGCCCTGAGCCCTCCTCTCAACGAGGCTTCATCCTTGGGTGTCCGTGTCAGTCCTTGCAGAGTCTAGATTTAGCAAGAATTCTACTAAATCAGTTTAGAGAGCATACGCCCACCTGATAGATATCTGAAAAATTCCTCACCCCCCTCCCCATTGTCCTGTTGATACCTGGTCACTGGTCTGCCTTCAGCAAGAATCCCATTAGGTCAGTTTAGCAAGAATCTCCCTAACCTTGCCTCCTCTCAGTAATTTTCTATCCATTGACTTGTCGGCTATAAAGCCCCATTTTTCCTTTTTGTATTCAAAGTCGAGCTCAATTTCTCTCTTGTTGTGATAGATTTGACACCTATCACAGTAGTCCTGAATACAGTCTTCCTTATCAGTTTAACACGTGTCAGAAATTTTTCTTTAACAGTAGCACTCTCTAGAAGGTTTACTATGGTGATGGGTGGTAGCTCTTTTAAGCACAGACCTTTCCCGAGCAGGGCATCCCAGTTAAATTCCATGGTCTAGAAAGGAACAAGAAAGTGACCCAGAGAGATTACCAGATCATGAGCATACTCTGAATAATTTGTGCAACAATGGTAGTTCTCCCGATACGAATTTCTTAATAACATTATTAGTAGGTTATATTTATCAGTACATACCTCTGCTACTGGCACTAAGCATCTACAAATTTCCAGAAATAATTTCCTTCCAGTTTAGATGAATCTCTAAGATGAATCTCTAAAATTTGAAGACAGAGAGGATAATGAGAAGTATATTACACCCCCAGTATTGAGCCAAACTTCCTTACCAATGAATGCACACACATATAAACACAGCACACAAATATATATGTATCTGATTCTATAAAGACTAAAGCAGTGTTGCATGCACACACATTTAAATATATGTGTGTATATATTTGTATATGATTTATATATGTTTGTGTGTCTATGCAATAGTTCTGTAGTCTTTCTAGACTTATAAATATATGTGGTACTTGATTGCTTTACTGTATTCACTTTCTTTTCAGGAAGGGTCTTCCAAATAAACATTATTCAAAGCAGTAAAACATTTAAAATTACATTAAGGTAGAATCAGGTATTTTTGCAGTCATAATAGAGCAGGAAAGCAGCATGAAGTGAACAAAGGGCTGCGCAGCAGGAAATTTATGCTAGTGAAGAAGCAATTCACACCTGTTAACTACTGTGAATAGAATGAGGCACAACACCAGGCTTTCCATCGAAACACAATGCTAGTTGTTTTGGTTTTCTTTTTTTTTTTTTTTTTTTAATTTTTGGCATCTTAAACTTTTTTTGCAAAAATAATTCACAAATTAAATGATGCAGTCTGTAGAATAATATAAAATAATGCCTAAACAAGGAAAATGTGGCAAGAAGAAATGTAGTCACAGAATAGTGAAAAAATATATCATTAAATTCCAACAAGAAAGGAAAGGGAAAAAATAATAAAGAGCAAATTGCTCTAGGAAAAAACAGATGAACAAGCAAATGTGCAGAGCCATATATTCTCTTGCCTTATTGTAATGGGATTTGGTAATACTGAGTTAATGGTTAGATACACTAGACCCAGTCCTCAGAATCTAGAAAAACATATCGCTAAAAATAAGACTCACCATGCCTATTTAACCAGTGAAAAAAGTCCTGGAACTCATTGAGGAAAATGTTTGTCCTAATGATAATTTTATCTGCAGTGTTGAACCAAAGCTCCTCATGAAAGGATGCACAGTAAAACTGTAAGAAAGAGCACTGAAAGCTTTGAACTCTGAGTATTATCCATCCTCTGTGCCTCTTCTTACTTCCACTTGGCTATTTCATAATACTCAGTCCAGCTGCTCACATGAATGTTTAAAACTGAGAACAGTTATTGTTCACAGAGTAAAGAATGAAGAGTTACAAGAGCAAGGTAGAATGGAACTGTATAAACAATGAGGTGAGACCAAGAGCTCAGGAACATACTTAACCAGGTTCAGAGTTTTCTTTAAAACACAGTATATAGTTAGCACTGTTCTCCCTGCTATTATTTATGAAATATTGTATTGTGCAATGTATTTCCTGATCACACCGACACAGCCCTTTGCTCAGGAAATGTCACCATGAGAAAAATACCTATCTCAGGGAAGGACACGGAGGTGAGAAGTTTCTCCTCCTCTGACAAACCTTTTCAAGCTCTGAGGATGGCTGATTCTTCCTCTCTTTTTTCAAAACAGGTCAGGCTTAGAGGAATGAACTTTCTCTGTAATAGTTTTCTAGATGATTTTCCTCTCTTTAGAACATCCATACATACCAGGGTAGTTTGCTCTTTGGAAAGACCATTTTCATCATCTTATAAACTACCTTCTCTGTTGTATTTGAGAAAATCGGAACCTTAACTAAGCATTCAAGCTGACATCAGCTGTACTGTTCTACTTTATCTGCATGATTCCTTTCCTGGAGTCCCCTCCCACTCCTCTTCATATTGTAGCAACATCTCTCCTGTGTCATCCTTGCTTTCCCCAGCCTGCAGTGTGACATTGGACATTTCCACCCTGAAATGATCTCTCTCCCAAAAGAAAAATGGTTTATTTTCCAAATTGGATATCTACTCTTGCTATGAGACTCTAAATCTAACTAAATGAGCCTCAATACTATGATAGGAATGAAGGAAAACAAAGGCACTGTGAAGATAAATCTTATGACCAATATGTGTTTTCAACTTTATTTTTTATTTTATATTTTTTTCAATTTTTATTTAAATTCTAGTTAGTTAACATATAGTTCCAGGAGTAAAATTTAGTGATTCATCATTTACATACAATACCCAGCGCTCAATACAAGTACCCTCCTTAATACCCATCCCCCATTTAGCCCATCCTCCCACCCACCTCCCCTCCAGCAGCCCTTAGTTTGTTTCTCTATAGTTAAGAGTCTTATAGTTTGCTTCCCTCTCTTTCTCTTTCTCTTTTTTTCCCCTTCCCCTATGTTCATCTGTTTTGTTTCTTAAATTCCACATGTGATTGAAATCATATGGTATTTGTCTTTGTCTGACTGATTTATTTCACTTAGCATAATATGCTTTAGCTCCATCCACGTCATTGCAAATGGCAAGATTTCATTCTTTTTAATGGCTGAGTAATATGTCGTGTGTGTGTGTGTGTGTGTGTGTGTGTGTGTGTATACCACCACTGTCATTGCCCATTCATCAGTTGATGGACATGTGAGCTTTTTCCATACTTTGGCTATTGTTGATAATGCTGCTACAAACATCAGGGTGCATATGCCCCTTCAAATCAATATTTTTTTGTCCTTTGGGTAAGTACTTAGTAGTGCAATTGCTAGGTCATAGGGTAGTTCTATTTTTAACTTTTTGAGGAAGCGCCATACTGTTTCCAGAGTGGCTGCAACAGATGCAGTTCTGCCAACAGTGCAAGAGGGTTCCCCTTTCTCCACATCCTCGCCAATACCTATTGTTTCCTGTGTTGTTGATGTTAGCCTTTCTGACAGGTGTGAGGTGGTAGCTCATCACAGTTTTGATTTGTAGTTCCTTGATGAGTGATGTTGAGCATCTTTTCATGTGTCTGTTGGCCATCTGGATGTCTTCTTTGGAAAAATGTCTATTCATGTCTTCTGCCCATTTCTTAACTGATAAGTTATTTATAGATTTTGGAAACTAAACCTTTATCAGATGTCATTTGCAAATATCTTCTGCCACTTCATAGGCTGCCCTTTAGTTTTGTTGCTTGTTTTCTTTGCCGTGCAGAAGCTTTTTATCTTGGTGAAGTCCCAGTGGTACAGTTTTGCTTTTGTTTCCCTTGCCTTTGGAGACATATCTAGTAGGGAGTTGCAATGGCTGAGGTCGAAGAGGTTGCTCCCTGTGTTCTCCTCTAGGGTTTTGATGGTTTCCTGTCTCACAGTTAGGTCTTTGACCCATTTTGAATTTATCTTTGTGTATGGTATAAGAAAGTGATCCAGTTTCATTCTTCTGCATGTTGCTGTCCAGTTTTCTCAATACCGTTTCTTGAAGAGACTGTCTTTTTTCTATTGGATATTCTTTCCTGCTTTATCAAAAATGTCAGCCATATTGTTGTGGGTCTATTTCTGGGCTTTCAACTTTAAAGTATTGTGTGTTTTTTAATATCTACATGGAATTTCATTACTTCTATGATAGTTTCCATGTTTTATTTGTTTGTTGTTTTGTTTGTTTACTGTATATAATAAAGACACAGGACAATTGAGCACCCTGATTTTCCTGGGGCTGAGAGGTTTTCCAGAATGGGAGACTCATGCTAAAACTGAAAGAGGCAAATTGGAACAAGTTATTCACCATAAAAGATATCATGTATAAAATAGCAATATGCAATAAATAATAATATAGTGATAGTAATATAAAATCAGTGCATGTTTGTATCTGCTAAACATATATTTAGGCATTCTGCTAAATGGAACCTTTGTGGAATACAAGGCAATTACTGCTTCCATATTGCAATGGCTCTAAAATGTGAATATATAGCCTTTTAATTTTTAAGGTTAGATTATTCGATTAATGATAGTAACTTGGGATAACTTTTTAGGGGACTGACAGAGGCGGTTTAATTAAGATCTTACTTACAAATCATGTGTAAGATACAATTATGAGGTAAAACAGATCTAATATTGACACTGGTATATCAAAAATATAATCAGTGTTTAATTAATAAAACATAATCAGTGATAGCATAGTGGTAAAGAGCAGGCAATCTTGTTAGAGAGCCTCTATTTAAATATTGACTCTGCCATTCAAAATCTCTGTTTTCATCTTTTAAAAATTTTTTCCAGTTTTATTGAGGTATAATTGACAGATAAAAATTATATATATATATATATATATTTTAAAGATTTTTATTTATTTATGTGACAGAGAGACAGCCAGTGAGAGAGGGAGCACAGCAGGGGAGAGGGAGAGGAAGAAGCAGGCTCCCAGCCGAGGAGCCCGATGTGGGACTCGATCCCGAAACTCCAGGATCACGCCCTGAGCCTAAGGCAGACGCTTAACGACTGTGCTACCCAGGTGCCCCAAAAATTATATATATTTAAGATGTATATCATGCTGATTCGATATATGTATACATTTTGAAATGATTGGCATAACCAAGCAAATGAACATATCCATCACCTCACATAGTTACTTATTTGTGTGTTTATATGGTGAGAACACTTAAGATCTACTCTCTTAGCAAATTTCAAGTATACAATACAGTATAATTATCTATAATCATCATGCTGTACCATAGATCTCCAGAATATATTCATCTCATAACTGAAAGTTTGTATCCTTTGACCAATTTCTCCCCATTTCCCCTACCCCCAACCTTTGGCAAGTACCGTTCTATTTTCTGCTTCTATGAATTCGACTTTGTGATTCCACACATAAGTGAGATGCAGTATTGGCTTTCTGTGTCTGGCTTATTTCACAACACATAATACCCTCCAGGTTCTTCCATGTTGTCACAAATGGCAGGATTTCCTTTTTTTGACTGAATAATATTCCATATTTCCATATCTTGGTAATGCTGCAATTCACGTAGGAGTGCAGATACCTCTTCGAGATACTGATTTCATTTCCTTTGAATGTATACCCAGAAGTAGGATTGTTGGATCATATGGTAGTTCTATTTTTAATTTTTTGAGGAACCCCTGTATTGTTTTGTATTATCACTGTACCAGTTTACATTCCTACCAACAATGTACAAGCGTTCACTTTTCTGTATACCCTCTCCAGCACTTGTTATCTCTTGTCTTTTTAAAATAACAGCCATTCTAATAGGGGGGAGGTGATATCTCATTGTGGTTTTGTTTTGCATTTCCTGGATGATTAGTGATGTTCTGTACCTCATCATATACGGGTCTTATTTGGAAAAATACCTATTCAGGTCCTTCATCTACTTTTCAGTTGTTTTTTGTTTTTTGTTTTTTTTTTTTTCTGTTTCTTTGTTTGTTTGCCATTGAGTTGTGAGTTCCTTATATATTTTGGATATTAACCTCTTATCAGATATTTGTTTTGCAAATATTTTGGGTGCTAAAGGTAATGACTTCATAGAGATTGTTCTAGTTTTAAATAAAAAATATCTACAAATGGATAGGAAAGAGGGTAAGAAAGTGAAAGACATACAGGAAACTGATACCAATGTCAATGATTGTAATAATGGTGATGGTGGTGCTCCACAAACATTTTTAACTGGCTGATTTTGACTATTGCTTTAAATAAGCAGTTGAAGAATGCTTATAAGCCAATAGGAAGGCAGACAACAGTGGATAAGAGATGTCAACAAAATTATGAAAAGCAAATGGTAGTTATAAAAGAAGTAACGTTTAAGGGGAAAAATGAAAAGCCAGAGAAAGCTATAGAGAGTTATAGATGTTGTAACCTTTGCACTGTCACCAAATCAACTTACAGATTTGAAGCAAAATTTCCTTCTGAAGGTGGAATTGAAAAGTGGAGCTGAAAACAGAAAAATATTTGAACTATCTTTCTAGGGAACCTAGATCATTCACTTTCTCATCTTTATGGCTAGTAAATTGTGTCTGTCCTGGAAAGGTAAAAGATGAAGCGCTCATCATCTTTAGAAGACTTAGAGAGAGTGATCTGGAGAGGCTCTGGACCGGAGGATACATAAGAGCAAGATGATTAAATAAAGACACCTCCACTTCTTTTAACCCCTTGGCTTGTAGAACACTTCCTGTCCCAAATGTATAACCTGTGGAAAGGAGGTGAATATTTCTGTATATGGTAACTGATTTAGATATTAATGCTGGGGAGGTGGGGGTAAGGGTTGTCCCTCAATGAAACATTCCACCATGAGGCCCACTAGTGAATGTGCCCTAATACTGACCAAGAAACGCTGATTCTAAGAAACTGGAAAAAAAATATGAAAAAATCTTTAGAAGTTGGAAAAAAAAAATGGCCCCTACAGGAAAGACATGTGCCAAAGTAAACAAAAAGAAAGAGAAATTAAAATGAAGGAAACAGAGATAATGTCAAAGCAAGCAACCTTCAGAAAGAAAAGTAATCAAGATACTGAGAGAAGATTCATTTCTCAGTAAAATATAAAAAAGTGTGAGAGAACACTGCCCCCACTCTATAAACAAACAAAAAAGTCAAGTAACTCACAGTATCATATCTTTTGTCAAGCCCATCTGGGAGCTGAGGTTGGTTGCAAGACAACCAAGTGCAATAAATTTCAGAGTGACCAACCCCTCAGAAAGAGATGGGACACATTTCACCTCTGTCAGAGTATGAGAGAAAGTGGCGATTTCCATTAAAAGGAGGTAAGGAGAAATCAGCTACAATTTTGACAATTTTCTAATGACTGGGGACTAATGTGACAGATAAACGGGGAACCTCAAATACAGGGGGTATTGCACTCACTTGCGGACTTTTATCCCAGGCTAGGGGCTCACAAGAAAGTTTGGGAGTTTGGCAAGAGACAGAGTTGCACCGCAGTAAGTGCTTTTAGGAAGTAGTCCCCTGCTGTTGGGTCAGGGCATAAAACCCATTTTCCCAGACCTTTCCCTCCTAAGAAGCAAGAATCTTGAGCTGCTGGGGTAGTGGCAGGAATCCCTCCCACCTGAAGGCGGACACAGGCAAAAATCCACTGCTTCTGGAGGAGGAGAAAGAGGAAGAGGAGGAAGAGGCAACAAATGGCTTCTACCATGGGGAAGGGATAGAAAAGCCTCTTGTCCAAGGATACCACCATGGAACAAAGAAGCAAACTACAACTGTGGATAAAGGAGGGAGGAGAGTTTGGGCAGAGTTTGGCCCCCAGGGTAGAGGGAACAGGTTGCTGATAAAACCATACCTTTGTTGGCCAGACTCACTGGGTTTGATGATGACTATAATTGGGAATTCAAAAGGCCCCCAGCACTTCAGGCCTAGCACCAGGTAACAAGAATAGCAATGCTAAACAAAAGGGCAGAGAGAGACCCCTTAAACTTGGGGAGACTGCTAAACTGTGATCAGTTGCCCTCTTCCTGAGCTTTGGAGACTACAGAGACTCAATGAACTCATTCGTTCCCTTTTCTCAGGGATCTCTGCCTTGTTCTACCTGCTGTTGAATATTTGAAAACATATTTCTTTACATTTGTTTAATTATTGCTCATGGTGAGAGGTAAATACATCCCAGTACTTCCATTATGGCCAGAAGTGGAAATCACATTAATGTTGCTGTTCTGTGTAATTACTTTTTTTGGGGGGGCGGGGGGAGGCACTCAATTTGATACCAGACTGCAAATATAGGTCAATACATTACAGAAAAAAAACATGCCTGGAGCCAGAGATCATCCTAAAAAACAAAAATCATTGGAAGTATAGGGCTTTTCATGGGATTAGGAATTTAAGACACTTCTAACTGATCTCAAGGGCAGGATTAAATTCGTCTTGGATTAAGTAGCTAGCTACCTATCCTCTGTCCATCTTTCTGTCTGTCTAGCCATCCACCCATCTATCCATTCCTCCAACCATCTATCCTTTCATCTCTCTGTATATATGTATATAGCATTTTACAAAGTGACAAGCGTATTGTAAGTGCACTAATAGTTAAGATAATATTATTATCATTACACGGACAACTGGGGAAAAGTTCGAATAACAACAAAAATAATAAGACAATTAAAAAATTGAAGTATAATATAAAAGCATGTTTAAGTTGACTTATATAATAGGTAATACATGAAAACCTAGACTTTAAATGTATATAGCAAGTTAATTAATTCAATTGATACTCTTCATTTTTTCCCATTTTTGTCAAATAAAAGTATAACTTTTAGGCTGAAATTAACTAAATGATTGTGAATTTCCCTTTCTTTGGCATATTGACACAGTCAAGGTTTGAATTGTTGAACTGCTATTCAAGAACCTAATTCAGGAGCAAGTACCTGTTTAAAATGTAATTTATTAAATCTACAAAGAGTAACTACAGATCCTATTTCTAGCACAGTTCTAAAGGCAACCAAGGTGATGTGAACTAAATCCAGGACCAGTTTTATGGACTCGTGACCTGTATATAGTCACCTAGAGTGCCATGCCAGGCTTAATGCCCTTCTGTTGCCATCCTGAAATTCTTAATAATTTTTGAACAAGGAGTTTCAAATTTTCATTTTGCGTGGGCCCCACAAATTATGTCACCCATCCTTACTGAATCTTAGAGGAATTCCATTTGTGAGGGCTTAAATGCTGAATTCAGTAAGGCAAGAAATCATCGCTACCTACTCTAGAAATGGGAAATGTTTTCTAGATACTTTGTCATTTTGTTTCAATGGTTGGAGCACTGATTCTCATGACTAATTAGCTGTCAAATATGGTAGATTAAGCAAATATTCTTACTGACCTGAGTTGAATATTTCCCTGGACTGGTCATGCTAAAATTTAATGGTAAACTTGTGGAACTTCACTGGAATACAACCGCCTGTACTCCAAAACAGATGTTGTTAATTTATATTTTAAAGCCAGGCTTTTCCATTTGCACAGACTTAAAAAATGTTAATTGCACAATTTATGTGGAAAGTTTTATTGCCACTGTCCATTAGATGCGGGGATGTTGACAGTACACAAGTATCAATCTGGGGCTTGTTACAGGATGAATACAAACAGAGACTAAATGTAATTTAATCACACCATGAAGATTCTCCACTACAGCTAAAGAAGATAGATGGCTAAGTATAAATATCTGGAATGGTAGCCAATTGAGATGAATGGAAAACCCTTTTTCCCTAGTAGCAGAAATTAAATTCTATTTTGTGTGTACACATTCTTTTAAAGTAACTTTTTCCCTCTTTTCCTCATTCTCTTTGTTTCATGATTTTCAATTTTCTCTACTGACATAGATCTCTTTTCTTCTATTTCAAGACCAATTTACTTTTAAATAGAGTTCCACAAGCGTAATTAAGTACATTTCGTAATTGAAGATGATTTTTCTAGGGATCTATGCCCAAATCTCCTATTTATGTTTTTCTCTGATGGGAAGGTGACAGAGATGTTTACATGCAATATCCTGATCATCTTTGCATTTTTAACAGTATTATTTATTTAATCATTCCAAGAACCCAATCCTAAACAATTTTTATGTATAATTCTACTAGATATTTTTGTTGCTTGGTAAGTTTAATACTGCACTCTGTTATACCACCACTATGCCAATGTAAACACATGTGTGGGGGTGTCCGGGGGCTCATCCTGTTAAGCATCTGCCTTCAGCTCAGGTCATGATCTCAGGGTCCTGGGATGGAGCTCTGCATCTGGCTTCCTGCTCAGCGGGGGGAGCCTGCTTCTCCTTCTCCCTCTGCTGCTCCCCCTGCTTGTGCACTCTCACTTTTTCTCAAATAAGTAAATAAAATCCTTTAAAAAAGATAAACTTGTGTCTGAAGATGGATCTAATGCTTTTTTCTGGCATCAACTGATAATTTGCCTATTTTGTTTATTAGCTGATATCTACCAAGTGCTCAGCCTATCCCCATATAGATTATATGTACGTGGTTCATTATGATGTTGGTATTATCCACAGTTTAGAAATGAATAAAATAAACCTTGGGTGGACAGCCTTACAGTTCCATACAGGAGAATTTTAAGCAACTCTTTAACTTTGCAGAGTTAGCAGTAGTAGCAAAATAAAGAATAGAACTTGGGTCTGCCTGACTTCAAGACCTGCCCTTTCTACTCTATTATGAAAGTAGAGATTGTTGGTCTACAATGAGATAATTGGAAGGCTATTGAATTGAAGCCTTAAAGTTGATCAGGTATAATATTTGGAGTCAATAGAAATGAAAGAGAGTCATGGGTATGCATCATAGACAGTTTATGGAGACAAAGTACTTCTTAAAGTAATATCTCTTTTTATGAAACTATTTACGATTGGATATGTGTTGTACATAAGAAATGTTTATTGATAAATCTATCATCTATCTATCTATCTATGTATCAACCATATAGGTATAATTGTTGTAGACGTATATCCTCAGATTAATGATATAGTTAAAACAATGTAGCACAGTCCGATCTTCTCTGATAGCCATAATTAACTAATTTGGTATTTCTCGATACCCAGTTGTACCCTTAATACCCAACAATTCTAGGAATGCTTGATAAAATCAGAGGTCATACTGTAACATAGTGGTTAAAATATCATCCTTTTGGATTGGACCCTCCAGGTTCAAACTCTTTCATCATTTGCAAGTTACTTGAGCAAGTAACTTAACCTCTCTAAGGCTGGGTTTCCTCATATGAAATATGGGTTTTCTAATGGTAACTACCTCTTTGGATTTTTGTAAGAACAAAAGTGATCTAATGCATGTAAAAAAACATTCCCTGGGACATAGGATATAGTCAATATATGGTAGATAGTATAGTCAAAACAAGCTTTAAATTCCTAAAATTTCTGTCATATTCTGTAAAGTTTCAGACAATTTAATCAAAAAAGAGTTAGAATATATTCCAGTTACTCAGTGGTTCTAAATCATCTGAACCAGTCATAATAAATATAGTTGAGCCACAAAAGTACATATATAGAAATTAAGTGGGGTGGTAGAATGTCTAGATATTCTTTATAGTTAAATCATTCAGCTTGAATAAGAGTGGTCTGTGAAAGTAAGAGAATATGGAAGATGAAGTATCTTTTCTGTAGCAGTTAAAAACATGATTATATGTAGTTCTCATAGGGCTAATGTAATTTACGTGCATTTTTCTGTATGTTCTCTTCTCTGCCAAAGACATTCTCAGATTCCATGTATTGGTGTGGAAGTGAAACTTCTGTATCGGTAAAGCATAGCCTTTTTTTTTTTTTTTTTTTAGATTTTATTTATTTATTTATTTATTTGAAAGAGAGAGAGTGAGAGAGAGAGAGAGCATGAGTTGGGTGTAGGGCAGAGGGAGAGGGACAAACAGACTCCCCACTGAGCAGGGAACCTGACGTGGCTTTCAATCCCAGGACCCTGGGATCATGACCTGAGTGGAAGGCAAACGCTCAACTGACTGAGCCATCCAAGAACCCCTAGCATAGCCATTCTTAATATCACTTATTTACATGATATACTGAATTTCTTCTACAAAACTACTAAGATACAGTATTTTAATAGAGTCCCTACTTGGTTCTTTGTTCCTTGTAAAGTCTCTAACAATTCTTTGATACCAACTTCTTTTCTAAAAAAAAAAAAAAAAAAGATTTTTTTAAAGAAAAAATGAATTATTCATAGAATAATTGTTTTTTTGGGTTTAATTACTTGTAATACTGAAAATGTATTATAATGTGTAATTATATTTTTCCAACATAATTACTAAGTATAATGACAATGTATAATTCTTTATGAGACTACATGAAGAAAATTGCATTGCTCATGCATAATATTATAATAGTTAAACTTCGTTATTCCAAAGAATTATTACAATTTGTTGTTTTAAATAGACCATCTGATCATTTCAGAGACAATAAAATAAAATAAAATGCTTTTCTGTTTAGGGTGAGTGAGATAGCACTTTGAAAAGGAAAACCTTTAGAAATCCCAATATCATAATGTACTTCAAACTCATGTGTTTTATTGATACTCTAATATAATTTATACCCAGCAAAATTTCATTTGCATTGAAAGACATGATACAAAATGTTTTGGTAAAGTAAAACTTTGCTATACAAATCAACTATGCTAAATGAAAATAAAATAACATATCAAATTATATTCTTCCAGGACCAAACTACATGTTGGTGATAGGTAAGGACTTTGAGGAAGCAGTATATCCTATTTTGGGTCATTGAATCTTCTTCACTAAGTGATTGTTCTAGTGAATTCAGCTATACCAAATTAAGTATCACCCTCCAGTCTTATCTTATGGGTAGTTAACAAACTAAGAAATCTGAGTCATTCTGAGTGAGGTTTAAATTAAGAAACAGTTATTCTCCCTCTAAAATTCAAAAGACCATCATATCAATAGTTCTTTTGAACTATTCTAAATTCAAATTTTCCATATAGCAATTTTAAAAATAAAGGAAGAAACTTTTGGCAAGGTATGTTCCAATTATATTTATTCAACAAAAAGACTTTCATATTTATGGTTCAACTATGTCTAAAGATAAATTATCTTAAACTGTTTCATCTCATTTTTTCCTACATAATAAAAGTACAAGTTCAAATTTATCTCAGAAAAATAATTTTGTTTTAATAGACATGTCAATAAAGTCACTATTTTCACATGTGTGCGCCAGAGAACTACAAAATTCTTGTCAGGGCCACTGTCCACAGTTATATCAAAGATGCAGTTGTTATTGTTTTTTCTTTTTCTTATTTTTTCCCCTAAAAGGGAAAAAGTGTCTCATTTCAGAGGTAGTAAAAGTACGCAGTTAGGTCTGTGTAAATGGCTTGGAAAGAATCTAAATCACCTCATGCATGAAAAGCATAGGACACAGAAATAATGTAAGAACATTCGTTTTCTCTTCTTTTAGGCAGATGTATCCCCAGATTTATCTGAATGCCAAACTTGAACATTTGGGGAGATTGGCATAGTTTTATTTGGAGCCTTTGATTTGGGGTTTAGTTCGTTTTGTTAGGACACGATGACAAAATATACATGATGGATTTTGGTTTGTGAATAATGCAGTAACAGTACCACTGAAATTTCTCTTCAGACTTTGGCTTTTCCTTGTGCTTTTGATTTATTTGAAGCAACATACAATCATTGTTGCAAAACTGAAAGAGAAACTCCATGAAGGACTGGCTGGAGATTGCACCATAGAATTCAGTAATGGACGCAAAGATGATTCAGAAAAGTGGCTAAGTCTTCATACAAAAATCAAAAGCTGCTATTAGAGCAAAGTATCTTCATAAATAAGTGAATAAAATGTTTCTATATTTGATGTGAAATCAATGTCACTTACTGAAGAAAATACTGTGATTACACTGATCAGCACAGAAAAAAAGAAAGAAAACTCTGACACAATCATTCTCTGGAGAAGGCAGATCTGCAAAGAGATTTTGTTAAATGAAGAAATTAACATTTAATCAGGTTTATATCTCAAGAATATTTGTTTTTCTTTTTAATATGGTCATTTGAAAATTTAAGGCTAAATATAACATCACAGAATATTATATCTTGATAATGCTGTAGCTAACATGTATAGATAACAAGTTAATCTGCATTAAATATGTATCTATAAACCTGAATTACCCAGTTCCATTGGCTACCTGATGAAAATAATTGAGTAAATACAAAGTCAAGATTTTGTTTAGCCTCTGTAAAATGTGATTAAGTGTCACATTAGACATTTAAGAAGTGTGCCAGTGAAAGAACTCCCTGGAAGTCTGCCTGGTGACAGATTAGAAGGGATCAAGGTTAATGGAGTAGTTGGAAATGATACTTATATATGATGCAGGTTGCAAATGAAAGGTGTTATATAAGAGAAAGATTATGTTAAGAAGTAGATGGGAAAAAAGGCCTCACATAAGCGCCAGAGTTTAAAATTTCTATGTAAGGAGAGGGAATAGCATAACTAATAATACACTTATAGAATTAAAGAGATTGTTTCCTCTTGGTACACTGAGATGTCATTAGTTTTTTCCAAAGTAGGAATGTAAAGCTAAATATTTGGGAATTAATAGAATTTGCTTTAAAAATCGTGTTTCAGATGTCTGGGTGGCTCAGTAGGTTAAGTGTCTGCCTTCGGCTCAGGTCATGATTCCAGGGTCCTGGAATCAAGCCCCACTTTCGTCAGGCTCCCTTCTCAGCAGGAGAATCTGCTTGTCCCCCTCCCCCTCTGCCCCTTCATGCTCGTGCCCTCTCTCTCTCTAATAAATAAATAAAATCTTTTAAAAATCATGTTTCAGAATAAGTTACATTTCAAAAATTCTATTTCAGTTTGCCTCTACTTACACAATTACTTCTGACTCTTCCTTATATACCCTCTGTCACTTCATATGTTATAATGTAGCAGTAGATTTTTCAGTGGGCTCTTTGAAATCTAACATATTTGGAGAATGTGCTAGTAATTGTTTGCTTGAATATCCATTAAGCTTATAAAGATATTTAAATTAACAATTGATAAAAATGTGGTTTATTATTCAAAACAGAACTATGAATTACAGGTACTGAAAAATTAAGAATATACCAAAAATTAGCAATAAAATTGTATTTGCTATAAGTACTTCAGTAGGTATTTTGAAATTGCTTATCTCTGTTAACTCCATAGCATATGGATTAAAGTTTGAAAGCAAGTGGCATTTTAGAACTGTCTTTAATGAATTTTTCATCCAAATGATGTTGGTGAGCCTTGAGGAATATCTGACTCTATTATAATTAAAGTTTAGGAAGAGTAAGAAAAGTGACTATTGAAAATGACAAAATTATGTGTTCCTGTGTCTTCAGAATATTTTGCTCCTTTAAGAAACTGTACTCTATTGCTGTAGCTTGATTCAATGATTTTTTATTAGAAACAAATTTTTATTGGAAAATATGTACCAGTGTATATACCTGAGTAATAGACTTACTTAGAGTTGGTTGAAAAATATACTTTAATCATTACATACCCCAAATTGCATTTCACTATGGACAACTAATACAGTTTTTTACTATTAAGAGGCAAAAACCTGGGGCACCTGGGTGGCTCAGTCGGTTAAGTGACTGCCTTCGGCTTGGGTCATGATCCCAGGGTCCTGGGATGGAGCCCCGCATTGAGCTCCCTGCTCAGTGGAGAGCCTGCTTCTCCCTCTCCCTCTGCCTGCTGCTCTGCCTACTTGTGCTCTCTTTCTATTTCTCTTCAAATAAATAAAATACTAAAAAAAAAAGAGGCAAAAGCCTTTAAAACAGCATTAAGAAGAAACGCTCTCAGTCTTTATGATAATGTTCCTATTATTTTCAAAATATAACTTGGTGTACACATGTAGGACATATACATACTATTTGACAAGGATATCCACAAGGGAATTTCATTAAATTACACATGGCAATTCTTAGTGAAAAGAATAACATCAAAGATGGATAGTAAATTGAAGTTTCTTAGAATTCCAAATTGATTAATGGTGGCCTTTTTAAAGTGAGCTTAACCAAGCAATGCACCACTGTTTCTGACTATGACTTGGAAAGCTGAGAGATTATTTTTCACTTCAAATATGGAAGTTAATGCTTTAATGAAACTAAAGAAAACAAAAGCTTAACGTATTTCTAGAGTATGGAGAAAATTATCTTAATGATTTTTTTCTTTTTGGGGGGGTTTAATTACAATTGAATCACTTCATCGTTGCTTTTGAGTTTTCCTTTGTTTCTGGGCAGAACCATCTTATATGTTACAGTAAAGCTTACATTGGAAAGCTGGTCCTGTACACCCACACGTTCGCAGAGTAGAGTCCCTCTGAAACACTAGAGCAGTACCCACTCAAATGCTTTCTGCTCCTCTTGTTCCTAAAGATCTGTCAAAAGCGTCACACCTTAGTCCAATTCTTGAACCAAGGCCTCAGAGCAAAGTAAAAGTCCTCAACAGTGAGACCAGGAACCTGGATAAAATGATTTTCTAGCGGGGGATGCTTGTGGAAGGATTTAACTCCCCCGTTCCCCACGAGTATCCAGTTGGAGCTTCTTTACTCAATTTGCTTCCTGTTTCCTGACTGGTTCTTGGTCAAGCCTGCTATTCAGCCAAAACATGAGGAAGGCAGCCCAACCAGCTCCACTCTAGAATGGAAACTATATAAACTTTGAGGTCTTCATAATGGTGGTGATGCATGTTTCTGAACCTCGCAGAAATGAATGGATTGTATTTTTCCAGAAAGAAAAGACAAGACCATTATAACACAGTATCACATGTATTTGCTGCATAGGGGACAGCTACAGGAAGAAGAAAAACTGTATTTGCATGTTCACCTGTCTAGGTTTGTGATGAAAGAGTAGCTTTTCTTTTTTAATAAACTAGAAATGTTATGAAATGATATTCCTATTTTTCATTCATTTAGCTCTATGTGTAGGAAGAGAATAAAAGAAGTTCCATGATCATTCATATCCTCTTAATACCTTTAAGAGACTCTAATTAACACCATTTTTGTTCAGAAAGAAGTCAGAGATGTTACTGTTCATTTCTGTCTAGGAGCTTTAAATTAAAATACACTAAGTATTCCATTAAGTGGAATAATGCTGGAAAATTAATAAGTGTGATGGAGCAAACATTTATTTTCAGAGTTTCTGGACTTTTTATGTCACTGACTACTGAGGTTCTTCCCTTCACCTCTTCAGTCAGCCTCCCTGCCTCTCCGTACCATTTACCGTAACAGAGCTCCCCACACTGCTGTTATATTGTGGAAGTCAGCACAAGCTAGAGAGGGACACCTAAACTTGGCGGGGGAGAAAATGGGAAAACATGGAAGAAATAAAGCTTTTTGAGCTAAAGCTAGGTGAAATATATTGGGGAATAATTTCTTAAGAAAGAGTTGGAAAGAAAAAGGTGTGGCTGCGAGGTGTACAAAGTGGTGTTGGTCTGAACTGTATGCCCCATCTACACTGTCAGCTGTTGAAATAACACAAAGAAATTTTATCATTGCTCATACTGTTGAATTATATCCTGACAAAACACCACTCTGAGGTTACATTATAAGAGTTATAGCTTTAAAATGTTTACATGGTCTTTAGGTAAGCAAAGGACATATTAACGTGCACATTTATTCCTTCTGTCTCTCAAAATCCCATTCAATGGCAGTGAATTTTTAAAATGATATTAACCTGCTTTGCCTTATAGGTGTGGAGATTCTTTACCTTTTTACTATGAGGAACACAAATAATGAGTAGTTTTGTTGATTTTGTATATTTCTGTATGTAGTGCTATCACATTTTCTTGTTTTTGGTCATTTTATGTTATCATATAAGAAAAAAAATTCATGAATTAGAGGCATCAGTGGATTTCAAATTGGTTAACAATATTTTAAATTCTTTTTTTAACAATGCAGAGTGAAAGTATGACTAGATCAAACAACTAGATATAAGAGGCTTTAAGTCCTGTTAAGGCTCCTACCAAATCACCTAAGAGATTTAAACAAAAACTTAAAATGCTTATGGGATCTTGAGAGAAAGTAGGTGGGTGTCTTTTAAATTATTTACTACAACGGTAATTTCATTTTAAAGGAGTTATTACTTGTGTAAAGAAAATTAAATTCCCACTCTGTTCAAGTGATAAAGAAAACTTGAAAAAAGGATGTTTAAAATCATCCAAGCTCTCACTGTCTAGAAGTAAGCATCATTGAAGACAAAGACTAGCTTCTAACCAGCTCTATTTATTTATTCACACAAAGCAAACTTGAGGTCATATTTAAAGTGCTATACTAATAAATAATTTTACTTTAATTTAACAAGACAAATTAAATGAGACTTACTTGTTATTTTTTTCCAAATGATATTCATTCCTAAATTATACTTCTGAGTTTAAGACATATTATTTTAAAAAACACAAAGAATTTGGAATGTTATACTCTTAAGCCTTTTAAGAATACCGGTAGGGTGTGTATTTGCCTCTTTTTTTCCCTACGTCTTTTATATTCAATAAGTACATTTTTGCTTTTATTGTTCTCAGTTTTCTTTTGTGATTTCCTCTGGCCTCTCCACCAAATCTTTGGAATGTCTTCAGGAATATTTATTCTATTCTGTAAATCACTTCTCTAATATGTTTCCAGACCTGATTATTCTATTTAATGAAATAAACATTTCTGTAATGTACTGATACTTTTATTTGTATTTACCCTTCTTTCCTGAGGTTAGCTTAGCTTTGAGTCTCCTTTATGCCCATCTAATTCTTGAGACATGTATCTCTTTTTCATGCTTTTTAAAAAGCAAGACTATGTTGGCTGCAATTTACTTGGTTGTATGGAGAATTATTTATCTGAGATCTGGGATAGAGATTTGACCAGCCTTTCTAATTCCTGTCTGTTTTCTTTCCATTTCCCTGAGTGTACATATACCTATATACATATATTCTGGCTGTCACTCTAGTTTTCCAAACAACCTGTCCCTCTTTGGTCATTGAATTTCCATTCAGGATCTGGCAGTAACTGTATTCCTTCCTTCTACCCCTTTGGCAGTGTCCCAGAACACAGAAGCTGTATCACAGAGTGAGGGCAATTTACTTGAGATCTGGAGAAATACTTGCAGACCTTTGAAGGTCTCCCTCACTTGATACAAGTTTCACAGATTTAACAGATATGTTTTATAATTTTCTATACATATTTTTGATTAAAATTAAGGATTTTTCCCTAACCTTCCTTTCTTTCTTTCTTTCTTTCTTTCTTTCTTTCTTTCTTTCTTTCTTTCTTTCTTTCGATCAAGAGTGGATTTAAAAAGTATGTACTAGAAGATTCCCAGCAATTAAATTAATTCAGAATGTTATAAGACATTTAAAATCAAACACGTAGAAATCACACACTATATTAAAACAATCCTCTCTATGAAGAAACTTAACAGGGATATTAATAGTCAGTGCATAATGCAAAAAGCTTATTGCCCTTATTATTCTTTTAGCCAACTTAGAATAATTTCCTTCTTTTATTAGGTAAATACTAATTGAGCATCTCTATTGGCAATATATTAAACTAGCTGCTGTGTAAGTCACAAAAATGAATGAGGTAGAGGCCTTGAACTCTAGGGGTTTAGAATGTCATTGTAGTGAAATTACTGGATAGCTAGAAAATGCTATGGTTTTGGCTTAAGAAGAAAGAAACAATTTTTATCACAAATGGTTTTGCTTATGGCTTTAGCTTAAGGAAAAGAGAAAATTTATATTCACAAATAGTGTTGCTAGTGACACAGATAGAAAACAGAGTAAATCAGGATAGAATGGTAACTTCAAAAAACAGTAAAGGCATAACAGTAAGATATTTATATATACTAGAAATGTGCTCAGTGTATTAAGACCCAGTACCTGCTGGAAAGGTGTCCTGTATGAAATCAGAAAAAAAGAACCACAGGGAGGTGCACACATAAGAATATGGGATTGACATGTGAGTGACAGGGTATATAGAGATTTGGTGTGATGCCCAGGACAATTACATTGCAAGCTAAGTAAAATTAAGAACACTTTTTGGTGACTGGAAGAAAAAGACATGTGTCACAGTTTATGCAATCAAAAAACAAATACCATATGATTTCATTCATATGTGGGATCTAAAAAACAAATGAATAAACAAACAAAAGGCAGAATCAGACCCATAGATACAGAGAACAAACTGATGGTTGCCAGAGGGGAGTGGCAGAGGAAAATGGGCAAATGGGTGAAGGGGAGTGGGAGGCACAGGCTTCCAGTTATAGAATCAATGTCAAGGGAATAAAGGCACAGCACAGAGAATGTAGTCAATGATATTGTAATAATGTTGTGTGGTGACATATGGTAGCCACACTTGAGGTAAGCATAGACAACATATAGAGAAGGTGAATCACTATGTTGTACGCCTGGAGCTATTGTAACATTGTGTGTCAACTGTGCTCAAATTTAAAAAAATAATAATTGAAACAAAAGAAAACATGTGTAACCTGTGTAAAACCAGGCTTTTACAGGAGGAAAAAAAGAAAAATAGAAACCTCTTTTAAAAAGAAAGTAATTTAATTTATAAACTACTGCAACATTTCCTAAAACTCTCCCTTCCGTTCTCTCAGAGATCTTTAAGATGTCATTCTCACTGTCTCCACTCCCCAAGGCACCCTGCAGATCCCCATGCCCTCTGGGCTCTCTCTCTCACTCCTGACCCCTTGCCTTCACATACCATTTTTTTTGTTGTTGTGGGTGTCTGTCTGCAATGAAAATGGAACTTTTCATACCAGTAAATCTTGTATGCTGCTTGGTTCATCACCTTTTTCAGCAAAATAAAGTTCAGGACAGATTCCAGCATTAAAGACCTTTAGCAGCTGAGACACAAAAGTATTTCAACGTTGTTTGTCCTTTTGCTTATGTCAGCATTATTTCTGAAACTAATTTCATGAAACCCAAGTTTTGGGTGATACTTTTTTATTTTGACCAAAATTTTAATATATGTACATTCTGAATAATTTGATTATCTGATAACCAAATATTGCGGGGGCGCCTGGGTGGCACAGTCAGTTGAGCGACCGACTTGATTTGGCTCAGGTCATGAGATGGAGCCCCGCATCTGGCTCTGCACTCAGCAGGGAGTCTGCTTGAGATTCTCTCTTCCTCTCCCTCTGCTCATCCTGCTCATGCTCTTTCTCTCTCCCTCAAATAAATAAATGAATCTTTAGAAACATAACCAAATATCACTCTGTGGCTTGATCCAATTTTTGCATTTGTGTTGATTGTTCATGGTTAATTTTCATACCATAACGAGAAAAGAAGGAAAGTGATCTTAAAGTATAAACGGCACTTTCTTGCCACACAGAAGTTAAATGGGATACCTCAGCAGAGTCCAGATTATTCAAGACTAAGAAATACCGGTGTAGCCAGGTTTCACTACTCATGAGTGCTTTTTAGAAATTAATAATGATTAGATGTTGATTTTAATTTTGAATATTAAAAATGGCTAGAGCTAGTGTTACTTGCATATTTTCCTGTAAAATGGGAGCATGACAAGGAGAATTGAGACAGTGTATGTGTGCGTGTATAACTACAAATATCTTTGTGTGTTAATATTGCTTAAACTTTCGTTAAACCTGTTGTAACAAAGTCTTCCAATAATTTGACCTTCTCACCTTTTCTATGCCCCCCATTCCTACTTAAGTGATATTTTTGTTTTAGTTAACATTGGTCTACTTACTATTCACATGCCTTTGCTCTACTTTTTCCTTCCTCTTACCAATATTTTCTACTCGCCTAATGCAACCTTCCCCACTCCTCTCCACAAAAACAAAACAAATAAAAATACAAATGGTAATTATGTCTAGGCCCAATACAGATACACTTTATGAAAATTTCTCTTCTTCCTTCATTATCATTCCATCTCTTTGGAAGCTTTCTTTTATTTCCCCATTTGAAAGCATTTGAATGGCATCTAATTGGGACCACAATTACAAATACATAAGAAAGTAGAGAATGGCCTCTAAGCTTATCAAGTATTTATCCTAAAGTTCACTCACATTAATTGATCTTACTCAAACAAGGGACTACTGACTCAGAACTGTATGCGTAGTTAAGTTTATTGATTTAACAAGATTGGTTGTCTGGTTTGTTGCACCTGACAGCAGATTAGAAGCAGCGTCCCTGATAGTTTAACACATTGAGCTATACAAAAGAAGTAGGGAGATAAGAGAGGTGGATCAACAATTAGGAATCAGTCTGTACACTCAAATACTCTTTAATATCTTACAAGCTCTGAGAGGATCACTCTGTAGACCCTAATACCAAAATTAATGATTGATGTTAATAATGATAATCAAGAGTTAAAATACAAGGCATTTACATTGTCGGTATCTTATTTGGAAGTACATAAAAAGGCATCATAAAAAACAATATTAAAATCATGTGCACTACATGGATAGATTATAATATGGCCCCATGCAGCAATTTCTTCTTTACCATTTCTGACATCTTACCCTTCCTTAAACACTTCACAAGTCAGCTTATTCCATTGTTGGGCAGGTCCAAATTAATAGAAAATTATTCTTCATACTGTACTGAACCTTGTCTGTCTCTAACAAAATAATTTATCCAAGATCTTTCTTCTGAAACAACTTTGAAAATATGTGCTTACTTTTCTAAATAACAGTATTTTTAACCTTTAAAACAGTTATATCTGCTTTAAGAAATATATTTCCTTAGTAGAATTCATTAGTTTCCAGAATCATCATCCCATGTGATTTCAATGGTTCCTATCACATAATTTCCAGATTCATTTATCATCTTAGTTACCTTCTTCTGTATAAATTCTAGAGTTTTAGGATTTTTTTTTTGATAATGTAACTCAAAATAATCTCAATATTCCAGATCTGGTTTGAAATAGGAAATAAGTACCCCTTTGTCTGATAGATACAGTCATATAAATGTAAACCTTATCTGGACCTACCTTGGTTCTACTCACGTAACTTTATAAAATAACATCCTTTTCACTTTTTGATACCGTTATTTTTATATATTTATATCTTTAACAGATCAACTTTTATGACAGAAAATATATTTTACTAATTTTTGAAGAACTTGTTATATCGTAGGCACTTGAAAATATTGTTTGGGGAATGTGTGAATAAATAAACCATCCAAGAATACATTAGCTTATTTTACTAGTTTTGTTCCATTGTTAATTTTTTTTGTCTTGTGCATGGCATTTTTAGTGTAGTTTTCAAGTGTTTGGGAGCTAATTGTGTTCTCTCAGATCCTGAATTTGTGAAATTTATTTTTAACCGAAATACAAGTCTACATTTATTCTTAATTAAAGCTTGTGAGATTTCAAAACTATTGAGATTATATGAACCTTGATTTTTGCCATCAATTTTATAAAGAAGCCTTGCCAGCTAGTATGTTTAGTAGAGTACAATACTGTATTGATTTGTCAAGCAAAAGTTGAATGTAACTGTTTCCCAAATGTGTGAGTTGTCTTCCTAACTAGATTGAAGGTCCATAAACATTGGGAATGAGTTCTCCATCACGTTTATCTTAATCACTCCACAAACATATGCCAGGCAAGTTGAATTAAATTCAGTTGTACGATTTGCATATTGTGTATTTTTTTTTCAGGAAAGATTAATCATTTTACACATATCATAATCTAAGAATACATAATTTATTCTTTCAAATAAGATGGACTATTTCAAATAGAAAAGGATATAAAGAATAATTATTTATCCACCAATAGTTAGAACTGCGGGGTTAAGATTCTACTTACTGAATTGATCTATGAAGTTTCTATTCAGCTTTCTTTCTCAGACTCTGAAAAAGCCTAGAAATGGTAAGCAATTATTGCTACATATTTCCTGTTAAATTGGTGTAGATCTGATAGACATTTGGGTCTAGTTTTGAAAATATGTGGGAGAATGAATATATATCTATTAACTGCTAAGTAAAATTCTGTATTCCATTTTAATAAATATTTCTTACCATGTGAAAGATAACTCTACACTCAGCTTGTTCCTACAGTGATAAGGTGTAAATTGGCTATGCTTCTGTTAATGCCTTCCTTCTTAACCAAATCTACACACTTATCTCTGATGGAATGTTATTAATGCAATGCTTTGAGATTACAAACTAACGTCTTAATACCTAATGCTTAATGAAACTTTACTTTGAGAGACGGTTGTAAATGTTGGTTCAGGCTTCAGACATAGAGAAAATAGACTTCAAATTGTCTTTTAAAATACTCCACAGAAAAGTTTTCCCTGAAATCAGAGGACATGAAAGGTTTCCTGGGAAACTTAAATAGGCTCCATACTGATTTGCCCAGGTTGTCTGTTATCCAATGACCTCTCCCTAATTGGGGGAGGAGCCAAGAACAAAGAGTGAAGGAAGAGAACAGCTGGACCAGATAAGAGAGAACTGGAAAAGACAAAGCCATTGAAAACAGAATTGGAAACCCTTGAACCAGACCATATCTATTTTCAGGCTAATCTTCATATTCTGTAGAAGGCCTTTCTGTGCCTAACCTAGAAAAAAACCAAAATTTGCACCTCCATGCTCAATCCTTTTTTCTTCTATACACTGTTAGAGAATAGCAGTCATAACGGCTTTTATTCTCTGATCCATCCACAACCTCCCTTCAGTTTTTTTGATGTTGTGATCTTACAGAGTATCATTATTCTGACAAAGAAATGGCCACCCATCCACACAATCATGAATTACCTGCCATCTGCCACAGTTCTAAGATACTAGATACCTATATCTGCATTTATAATTTGACTTTTCAAAAATAACTCACTTGGGAATCAAGGTTCATTTCATGAAACAAAGTAAAAGAATCAAAATGTATACGACTATGATCATGTTATATGCTAAATGTCTAAAACTGATATCGAGAACTTTTTTTCCACCTTGACCAAATACATATAGTAATCACTCAACTTAACTATGAGTTTTAATTTGTATATTAACTGTTACTGTGAAATTCTGTGTTCCATAATTTAGATTTTCCCTAACATTTCATAAGCAAAAGATAGAAAGTGATATGTTGTAAAAATCACTGTTTTCCTACAATTTTCAGCTATGTTTTGAAAAAAAAAAATCATGACATCTGAGATCTCTCACTGTTAATGTTTCCTATTATAGGAATAATAAATTCAATTGTGTTTGTCCCTTTAATTAGCATGAGTGGAATAGTAACTATATAGTAACTATTCACTTCTCATATTGCCTCTTTATCCCCCAACATCCATTAGTTAAATCATTACTGTCAGCATATTTTAATTATAAAAAAGTTCACAGAGTGCATCAGCAAGATGGAGAAATAGGAAGTTCCAGACATTCCTTCATCCCATGGAGACACCTGTTCAAAATACAGAAAATAGTTCCCTCTTTGGAAAATCCATAAACCAGTTAAGAGGTTCCTGCACACAGGCAAGCAGGAAACCAGCCACATAAAAGCTAGTAGGAAAATCTGTGGTACTATCTCACCATAGTTCCTCCCCATGAATAGCTTGTGATTAGGGGGAAACTCCCAGTTCCCAGCATCTCCCTGCTAAGAGAAATAGAAGATTGTATTACATGTCCAATGATCTGACTTTCTTGGGTTGCCCAGGACATCAGCTTCTATCTCACCTGAGTCAGAGTGCTGACAAGGTCTGGCACATTCTAGATGCTTGGGGACCATTGAGAACAAAGAAAAGCTGGGCAGTATGCTGTTGTTCAAGGTGACCACAGTACCACAGAGAATTGGATAGGACTCAGAAGGCTCTCTTTCAGAGAAAAGAGTGAAGTGAAATGAAATAAAACTAGAAGTCAATAGCAGAAGAAAAATTGGAAAATTGACATAAATGTGGAAATTAAACAACACAATCTTGAACAACCAAGGGTAATCAAAAGGGATATTGGAAAATATCATGAGACAAATGAAAATGAAAACACAGCACACCAAAACTTATGAGATGTAGCAAAAGCAGTACCAAGAGTGAAGTTTTCAGTGACAAATGCCCACAGTAGAAAAGAAGGGCCTTAAATAAACAATTGAATTCTAGACATCAAGAAACTAGAAAATGTGGAACAAATTAAACCCATTGTTAGCAGAGAAAGTAAATAATAAAGATTAGAGATGAATGAAATAGAGAAGAGGAAATTATAGAAAAAAAAACAATGAAACTAAGAGTTATTTTTTGAAAAGATCAACAAAAATGACAAACCTTTAGCTAGACTATGTAAGGAAAAAAGAGAGAAGACTCAAAATCAGCAATGAAATGGAGACATTACAACTGATACTGTGGAAATAGAAAGGATCATGAGACTACTATGGAAAATTGTATGCCAACAAAATGGATAACCTAGAAGAAATAGATAAATTCCTATGAATGTACAACCCACCAATACTGAATCATGAAGAATGAAAAATCTGAACAGCTCTATGACAAGGAGATTGAATCAACAATCTCCTTAAAAAAAAAAAAAAAAAAAAAGTCCAGGACCAGATGGCTTCACTGGTGAATTCTACTATTATGTAAAGATTTAACATCAATTCTGCTTAAGGCCTCCAAAGAATTGAAAAGGAGTAAATCCTTTCAAACTCATTTTATGAAACCAGCATTGCCTTCATACCAAAGTCAGAAAAAGACACAACAATTTCCTTGATGAATATAGATGCAAAAAATCATCAACAAAATACTGGTGAACCGAATTCAACAGCCCATTAAAAAGATCATACACCATGACCAAATGCGATTTATCTATGGGATACAAAGATGGCTTAACATTTGAAAATCACTCAATGTGATATGCCACATTAACAGAAAATAAAGATAAAAATTGAATGATCATCTACTTGCAAATGACATCTGATAAAGGGTTAGTTTCCAAAATCTATAAAGAACTTATCAAACTCAATACCCCAAAAATGAATAATCCAATTAAAAAATGGGGAGAAAACATGACTAAACATTTTTCCAAAGAAGACATTCAGATGGCCCACAGACATATGAACAGATGCTCAACATCACGATAATCTGGGAAGTACAAATCAAAACTGCAAGAGGTGTCACCTCACAGCTGTCAAAATGGCTAAGATCAACAACACAGAAAACAAAGGGTGTAGTGAGGATGTGGAGAAAAGGGAACCCTCTTTCAGTGTTGGTGGGAATACAAACTTGTTTAGTCACTCTGGAAAACAGTGTGGAGATTCCTCAGAAAGTTAAAAATAGGGGCACCTGGGTGGCTCAGTCAGTTAAACATTAAAGTCTTGATTTCAGCTCAGGTCAGATCTCGGGGTCCTGAGATTTAGTCCCACCTTGGGCTCTGTGTCCAGCCCGGAGTGTACTTGTCCCTCTCCCTCTTCTCCTCCTGCTCTCTCTGGAAGAAAGAGAGAGAGAGAGAGGAAGGGAAGGAGAGAGGGAGGAATCTTTTTTTAAAAAAGATAAAAATGGAATTACCCTAAGATCCAACAATTGCACTACTAGGTATTTACCCAAAAAATACAAAAATACTAATCCAAAGGAGCACATGAACCCTGATGTTTATAGCAGCGTTATCTACAATAGCCAAGTTATGGAAACAGCCCTATTGTCCATCAACTTATGAATGGATAAGGAAGATGTGCTATATATACAAAATGGAATATTACTCAGCCATAATAAAAAAAAAATGAAATCTTGCCATTAGAAATGACATGGATGGAGCTAGAGAGTATTATGCTAAGTGAAATAAGCCAGTCAGAGGAAGACAAATGCCATGTTATTTCACTCATATGTGGAATTTAAGAAACAAAACAAATGAGTAAAGGGGAAAAAGAAGGAGAAAGAGGCAAACCAAGAAATAGACTCTTAACTATAGAGAAGAAACTGATAGTTACCAAAGAAAAGTGGGTGGGGGGATGGGTGAAATAGGTAATGGGTATTAAGGAGGGCATTTGCGATGAGCACTGGGTCTGGTATGAAAGTGTTGAATCACTCTATTTTATACCTGAAACGAATATTTCACTATATATGTTAACTAACGCAAATTTGAATAAAACCTTAAAAAAATTGTTTTAACAGCCAAAAATAAAATAAAATAAAATGTTACTAGACTTAAAAAATCACATGATCATCAATAAATACAGAAAAGGTGTTTGACATAATTCAAAACCCTTTTATGATAACAACACTTAAGAAACTATGAATAGAAGGAGATTACCTCAACATGGTAGAGGTCACATATGAAAATCTCATAGCTAACATCATAGTCAATGGTGAACACTAAAAGCTTTTCCTCTAACATAATGAACAAAGTGTCCATCAGTGGATGAGTGGTTAAAGAAAATGTGATATTCACATACAATGGAATACTCTTCAGCCATAAAAAAGAATGAAATCCTATCATATGCTATTGCATGGCTGAAACTTAAGGACATGCTATGTGAAATAATCAAGTCATGGAAGCACAAATTCCACTAATATGAGGTATCCAAAGCAGCCAAACTGATAGGAGTAGAAAGTAGTATGGTGGTTAGCAGAAGTTAAGGATGGGGCACAAGGGGAGTCACTATTTAATGAGTTTCAGTCATTCAAATGAAAAAGCTCTAGAGATTTCCTGTACAACATTGTGCTTAGAGTTAACAATGCTTTACACTTTTTAGTTGTTGTTGAGAGTAGATACCGTGTTGGTTTTTTCTACAATAAAAAAGAAAATAAAAAATTTCTTAGATACAGAAAAGCAAAAATAAGACACAAAAGACATCATTTTACCACTAACCAGATTAACCAAATATTGTTTTTATTCTTTACTTCTGATGATTTTAAAGAAAGACATTATTATTGTTACCGTATATGTTAGTGTACCTAAAACTGGCCCAACTGATAATTTTGAACAATTAAGCAATTCCACCTGCCATTTGGTAAATTCCAGCAGCCCATGAAAATCAGAGAGCTTAGTTCCATAGCATCATTTCTCACCTTCATCCCAGCCTAAAGAAAACAGCCACCTCAAAGTTTTTCAAGGATTCTCCTGTGCCTTCAACAAGGCGTTAATGTTTCTTTCCAGGGAAGTTCTGGCATCTCAGATTCATTAACTGGAGGGGCACATTAAAAAAAAAAACCAAAAAACTAGTTAGTTCGGAGCAGTATAAGCAATATAAGAGGAAGTACAGAGATTTCCCATATACTCCCTGTACCCACATACGCATAACCTCCCCTGTTATCAACAACCTTTACCAGAGTGGCATATTTGTTACAATTGAGGAACCTGCACTGACACATCCTTATCATTCAAAGTCTGTAGTTTACATTAGGGTTCACTCTTAGTGTTGTGAGCGCTGTGTGCTTGGACAAATGACACGTATCCACCATTACAGTGTTATAGAGAGTATTTTCACCGTCCTAAAAATCCTCCATGTTCCACCTATCCATTCCTCCCTCCCCCAAACCTCTGGCAACTTTTATTCTCTCCATTACTTTTGAGTGTCAGATAATTGGAATCATACAGTATGTAGTATGTAACTTTTAAGATTGGCTTCTCTCACTTTGTTAAATGCATTTAAGTTTCCTCTGGTCTTTTCATGACTTGATAGCTCTTTTTTTTTTCCTTTTCTTCCTTTCTTTAAAAAATTGTTCCTTTTTTTTTTAGTGATGAATAGTATTCCATTGTCTGAATGTACCACAGTGCATTTATCTATTCACCTACTGAAGGGCATCTTGTTTGCTTCCAAGCTTTGGCAATTATGAATAAAGCTTCTATAACCATCCATGGGCAGGTTTTTGTATGGACGTGTTTTTGTCTCCTTTGGGTCAATACTAAGGGAGTGTGATTGCTGGGTTGTATGGTAAGAGTATATTTAGTTTTGTAAGAAATACTGAACTGTCTTCCAAACTGACTGTACCATTTTGCATTCCCATCAGAATGAGTAAGAGTTCCTCTCATTCCACATGCTCTAGAGGACCACTTTTGAATCTAGGCTTCAGTTAAATAACCAAGCAATGTTAGAGGTAGCCTCTTTTGCTTACACATTAAATACCAAATCCCAGTTGAATGTATGACCCAGTCTTATATTTAATCTTCTTAGTTGTAATGCCTATAAAACCCATTCCCACACTAGAATTCTGCTAAAATGAACCATCAAGATCTTACAATTCTTGGAATACTCTACCTCTTCGCAGAGCTGACATTGCAGTTTTCCCTCTGTGCCATGCTGAGATTAAATTTCAAAGGGATCTTGAGGCAATGAGGGATGTTGGGACATGATCTGAAGAGAATGAGCAAACACTATGAGTCAGAGTCACCAGCTCCTAATGAAGTCCTTGAAGGTTCATGTCAGAGGAGGCTGGTTTCTACAGAAAGGGAAGAAGAAATTGTTTCCACGTGTATAGAATTTTCAAGCTGGGGGCGCCTGGGTAGCGCAGTCGTTCAGCGTCTGCCTTCGGCTCAGGGCGTGATCCTGGCGTTCCGGGATCAAGTCCCACATCAGGCTTCTCCCCTGGGAGCCTGCTTCTTCCTCTCCCACTCCCCTGCTGTCCACTCCCCTGTCTCTCTCTCTCTCTCTGTCAAATAAATAAACAAATAAAATCTAAAGAAAAAAATGTAATTGTTTAAAAAAAAAAACAAATACACCAAGATCTAGGTGCTAGGTATGCTTGTTGCTACTTGGTTGTCTGGTTGTCACTTTTTTTAAAGACTTCTGAGCTAACAATACATAAATATATGACACACATCATTTTTTTTTTATTTGTGGAAATCTATTTCTATGAGAAAAGCATTTAAATGTTTCTGATTAAAATTTCTCAGAAAATTGACCAGGTCTAGAAGGGTATTTTGGTTGCAATTGACACAAACATACCTTTACTTTTAAGATTCTCCTTTGGTATGAGAGAGCAGCAAGTTAATCTAATACATCTTTCTAAACTCCTAACTGAGCAGTTACATAAGTTATACTCATTCTAGCTTTATAAATGGCTGTAATAATCATTATTATCAGCTTCATATTCTATAATTGTTCCATGGATCTTGCCCGAAGCAGTAAAATTTGACTTGACCATAACAGGTCTTCTCCAAAATAAAAAAAAAGTAATGAATGTCATAAAAAATTAAAAATCCTAAGTCTTAAGAAGTGAAATTGAAATGCAACTTAGAGACTACAATTTCTGTTATTTCTCTTTAAGTTCCTTGTTACTTGACCAATTGCTATCTATTATAAAAAAGCTGTTAGGTCTGCCTGGGTGGCTCAGTTGGTTAAGCGTCTGACTCTTGATTTAGGCTCAGGTCATGATCTCAGGGTTGTGAGATCAAGCCCCACATTGGGTTCCACAGTGGGCATGGAGCCTGCTTAAGATTCTTTCTCTCCCTCTCTTTCTGCCCCTCCTGCCCTCCCCGCCCCCCAAAGCTGCTAGAATCAGAAATGTATGACCAAAATCATGCTTCTGATATCTAGAGAAAATATAATTTAAAATGGTCCAAATTCTTTCCCAAAAGTAAAATGCATTATGTAAACATGTTGGAACAATAATAAAATTGGTAACCAGAGACATCCCCTTTCTTATAATAAGTTACAACATTAAACTAATTAGGTTATATTCAACTTCAGTAACTCAATTTGTTGCATAAATTGTAAGATAAATATAATTATTAGACATTAAGTTCTCTTGTCTTCTTTTGTATCAGAAATTGTGGAATTCTAAGGTTTCTGAACTGCTTCAAATGTATGTGTTTAAAATAAAAATAATTTCTGTTGAGTATAGATGAATATGCTACAGAAGTTAAAAACAATAAACAATTCTTAAACAGTGCTTTAATTTGCATAGGTTAGGTTAAAAGACAGGATTGTCTCGAATATCTGCTTATGAGGTTACAAGGTCACTGAAATCATTTTAATCCAATATGCTTAAAATGTCTTTCCTATTCTCACGGGACGTATGCAGTACACATCCATTTAGCACTTGTATGATAGACACATAATGATCGTGATCATCCATTTCAGATAATTCTCTGTAAGTTGTCAAATCTTGCTGAAAAGGCATACCCCAGAGAAGTGACTTTTTTGCTTGCCTTGCAATTCACTGACTTAGACAGGGATTTACTAGAAGTTGTAATTGGCTCTTCTGATCGACAATGAAGACCACATTTCTTAGTGCTTTGACTCTCTTTGTGGATTGATAAATACTGTGAAATATGGCAGGAGGCTGAAGTAAAGTCTGCTAATGTGAAGGGAATGTGAGCTAAGGACTTATTAAGCACGGTAGGGTGGCCATAGACTCATGCTTTGTTCCCAGTTCTTTTGCTGCTTCATTTTATCCTCTTTTGGAAAGGTTCTTAATCTTTCCAGTTCAATCAACAAAATAAGAACTATATTTACTTGACATTTGATACATGACTTGGTTGTAATAGGCCATTTTTGATGGGAAGAGGCAGTAACCATTTGTTAAATGATACACTTGGCTCCTGGAAAAGTTAATAAAGTTTCCCCAAAGCACTTACCCTCCTTTAGATGAATCATTTATACACCAGGAGAAACTATCTCAATGATTATCAACCCTAGGCCTAACACTCTCTAGATAAAGGATACCAAATCATTTGGTTACCTATCTAAAATCTCTAAAAGGAAATCTTATGACTGACTGGTCTTAAATTATTTTAAATAACTGGATTCTGAACATAGTACAGAATGATTCTTACGTAATACTATTTTTTCCAAAGGAACATCTTCTGCATAGTGTACATTTTTTATGCTAAGACTTTAGGTCTATAAAGTAACTTTAATTTGTAAGTATTCATAAGTTATAATTACTAATTAGTTTTTACCTCCTCCTTCTTTTTTGTAAGTATATTCATTAATCCCCATTCTCTCAGTAGGAATCTAAAATGCCAAAATGATTTTTTCCCAAAGGCTTTCTTTCATCAATAATACAATTAGGGATAAAGCTCATAAATACAGAGAGTAACTTGCTTACTTATCCCAGTACATAATCATATATACAGAAATGTACACATGCATAAAAATATACAGGTATATGGATTTCGTTCTTCCTCTCTCCTTCCTTCCTTCCTTCCCTCCCTCCCTCCCTCCCGCCTTCCAGCCTCCCTGCCTTCCTCCTTTGCTTCCTTCTGTCCAGATGTCTACCTGTATCTACCTTTACTATATATAATGTTGCAGATACTGAATGGCAATGCATAGTAAATACTAGTGTGGGTATTTTTGAAGTAAAATATGTTTATTTTTATCAAGAATCTACATATAATTTGCAATAAACCAGACATGATTTTTGCTTGGTAATGAAAGGATAGAAGGCTTGAACAAAAGGCTTGAACAAAAGGCTCTGCTATTCAACTAAATCAAATACTGAAGAAAATGTGACAGGTTGAAATAAGACTACCTCAAAAACTATTTTAAATTCCATAATATAAATGTGAGAACCATTTGTTGCTGTTATAGTAATTGTTTCCTTTTTTGTTTTTTTTAATTGTTTACATTTTTTGATTTCAGAAACAAAAATAATCAGTTTAGTGCTTTTTTTCAGTTTATAATTTATACACATTTACATGGTCTTATGTAACCTCATAATAATCCATGAGATACAGAAAGCAGACACTATTATTGCCATTAGAAGATGAGAAAACCATATTTTGGAAAATTTAACTCAATAGTCAAAAGATACATAAATACTAAGAATGTATTAGAATTGTGTGAACACCATCTTTGGCCTCAGTTATTTTCCTGCTATAAATACTGTCATTACTGCAAACACATAAATATAATGACATAAAATATTTTGACTTAAATGTAAAAGTGTGGTTTTCTCAAGCATGTACAGAAAATATTAGCTATTACTTTTTTTTCACCAAAATATTGTCTTATTGCATGCCTCAGCTCCACTTCAACAACAAATTTTTTTTTAAAAAAGGAAAATAAGACCACTCTTCAGATTAATATAACTGAATTTCAGTAATATTTCATAATTATTTTTTAAAATCCAACTTAGAGATTATAACTATGTGGCATTTTCTCCTTTACAGATCTGGGAGCAAAAGATTTGTGAGCTGGCAAAGAATACCTCTATTTTTAAGTCTGGGTTAAAATATGTTTTCCCATTTCTTTCAACAGTTAATGCTAGGTCAATTGTATAATTAGATCTGGAGAACGTGCTTTCTTTCTTGTGTGGTAACAAAGAAATTGTGTTTTCTCCCTAAGTATCAAAATCTTTTAATAGCCGTTAATTATGTTTTAAAGATTTATTTTTTTGTGAGAGAGAGAGAACACGAGTAGGAGGGGCAGAGGGATAGAAGAGAGAATCTCAAGCCAACTCCAAGCTGAGTGCAGAACCCAATGCAGGGCTCTACCTCATGATCCCGAGATCACAACCTGACCTGAAACCAAGAGTAAGATGCTTAACCAACTGCCCCACCCAGGTGCCCCTTAATAGCCATTAATACATTAAATTTTCCCTAAGAAACAATTGCTATTCTTGTTAAGTAAAAACACATCAAAGTTAGCAACAATTAAACACATACACACCCAACTATGCAATGAATGTATTGGATTTTTTTTGTTTCTGTCTTCTTTTAACAAACATTTCATTTTAGAATATATTTGGATTTTTAAAATACTGTGAAGTTGGGAAACACAGAAAATTCCTGTTACACCTCATACCCAATTTCCTTATTCTTAATATCTTGCATTCATATATTTGTTATAGTTTATAAACTTATGTTGATAAATTATTAACAAATACATTTTCTTAGTTTTTAACTAATGTCCTTTTCTTCTGTTCTTGTATCCTATCTAGGATATCATATAATGCTTAGTTTTGATGCTACTACTTTGATAATTTTGACTTCTATCCTAACATACTACTGTAAATTTCTCTTCACAATCAGATACAGATATATATATATATAGAGAGAGAGAGAGAGAGAGAGAGAGGTCATCCCAGTATATCATTTATTTGTCCAGACAACTGTATCGCATCTAGCAAGGTGATCCCCTGCATTATTCCGGTAGCTATATACTTTGATCTTGGCTCAGTTTAGTTTTCATTTCTTGTTGCTGTAATACTAATAAATAAATAATGTCTAGCACACTTGCATTATCTTCGCAGAAAGTAAAACATTATATATATGAACAAGTGTGTCTTGGGTGTTGCCCCGAGGTAGAAATCATAAGTGAAAAATATTTACTATTGTGTGTATGAATTGGTAGATTGTTTTAGAAATTTCGAAATACATTTTATGAGAGGAAATTTTTGAAAAATAACATTTATTGATTAAAATTAAAGATTAAGTTTTTGATTAGCTAGGTTACTTTTTAGCAGTTCTTCAGATATTTGGTCTACGTGTTTGTCCTGACTCCAATAATTAAGACTTTTTAAAATGCAGTATTTTGCTTTTGTTAGGGACTAATCTCTCCAGTTGAAAAAAATTCAAGATAGCCCACTTTGTATCAATTAATTCTATTGTTTGTTTCTTAACTGTCCTTTTGGATTCTTTATTTGTAACTGTTTTGTTCATGTGAATCCCAGTGACTCTAATGAATGTGTGACATGACATATCTAACTTGAGTAGACATCAGATTGGCAGTATATAATATTTCACAAAAGTAATATGCTTTAGGGGCGCCTCAGTGGCTCAGTTGGTTAAGCCCCTGACTTTTGATTTAGGCTCAGGTCAGCATCTCAGGGTTGAGAGAGATGGAGCCTGGCATGAGGCACCGCGCTGGGCATGGAGCCTGATAAGATCTCTCTCTCCTTCTCTCTTTGTGCTGCCCCCACCCCACAGCTTGCTTTCTGTGTCTCTCTTAAAAAAAAAAAAGAAAAAAAAAGTAATATCCTTTAGTTCTAAAACTCTAATTCTTTTATTGATTCAGCATATTTTAATAAAATAGAAGTGAGGAGTGCCTGGTTGGCTCAGTCAGTTAAGTGTCTGACTTCATCTCAGGTCATGATCTTGGGATCCTGGGATCAAGCCCCACCATCTACTTGTCCCTCTCCCTCTTCCTCTGTCCCTCCCCCCACTCATGTGCTCTCAGTCTCTCTCTCTAACACATAAATAAAATCTTTAAAAAAAAAATAGAAGTGAAAAGCAGAAATGTGTAATGACTAATAGTATATTTCCAACCCTTACATGCCATTGTAATTTTACAAATTGGATTCTATATAATCAGCCTGATTCTTTCCAGCACTTATCTTAATGAATCTTACCCAAAGTTTAGTAGTCCAGAGAAAATGAGACATCCAGACCTAAAATAAGCTCTAAATGAGAACTGAGGAGACTTCTTGCTTGGAAGAGTGAACACTAGTGCTTAGATATCTTTTTATTATCTGTATGACTGTAGGACTTAAAATCGCTGAGTCTAGGTTTCTTCATTTGTAAATGAGTTTAATACTTACCTTTGAATGATGTGAAAAATTAGAAATTATGTTTGTAGTATACCTTAGGTGATCCTTGAGACATGATAGACATTCAAAAATAAATATTATTTATTCCATAATTTTAGAATATTTTAGAATAAATTATTATTCTAATAATAGAATGGTATTGTTACTATTAAATAAACTCTCTTAACATCAAGAAGCATTAATTTAACAAGTATTTACTGAACACCTCCTACATACCAGGCAATAAGTACTGGAGGTTGACCAATGAACACAACATAAAAAAATCTGATCTCTTAGACCTTATGATCAAGCAGGAGTGAGGGACACAGACAATATGTAAGTGAATGGTAAATAAATACTTTCATAATGACAATATATAAAAATATTTAGATTTTCACATGACCATAACTTTTACAAGAAAAAATAAACCAGGGAAGGGCATAGGGAATGCTTGGTGAGAATAGTATACAGAATTCTAAACAAGATGTAAAAAAAGGACTTGCTAAGAGAGAAGTTCTCTAACATTATACATATTCTAACATATTTCATTTATTCATTTGTTCATTAATGTTTTTATACTTCTGTATTTTGAAAAAAATAAACACTTCAGAATAGTTTAAAGAAAAGTGGAATGAATATCCTCACAATCTTCACCTAGAATCCTCAATTTGTAACATTTTGGCACATTTGCTTTCTCTTTCTAAATATGTATATTTATATATATATATATTCTTTCTAAATATATATATACACATATATATGTGTGTATATATAAATTTTTTCCCCTTTCTTAGCTGAACTATTTGGAAATAAGTCCACGTAGGACATACTTAAATACTAAATCTTCAAGCAAATATCTCTTAAGGATAAGGATATTTTCTTACATATCCATAATACCAATAACATGCACCAGAAATCTTAAATTTTAAATATTAGTTCCACATATACAGTCAATATTCAAATTAACCTGGTGTGAGAATAATATTGTTTAGGACCAATTTTGCTTTGTTGGAATAGGCTGTCATAAGATGTTTCATTATCTCTTGCTACACTAAAATATTTTAGTTGCTTAAAACAACAGTGACTTATTATTTCACATGATTCCATTGATTCGAGATTCAGGCAAGGCTCAGGTGGTTGGTCCATTTGCTGTACTTGATGCAGTTCACTCATGGCTGCATTCAGCTGGCAGTTTAGCCAAGATTGGAATATCCAAACTGGCCTCTCACCTCATAGGATCTTTATGTGGTCATTAATCATTTGAGAGTCTAGCCTGGACTTTCGTACAATATGGCAGTTGGGATCCAAAAGCAAAGGCAGAAGGTTCTTGGCTGAAGAAATTGAAATTCAAGCTGACAGCCTTGCCTGACAACAGATACCAGTTCATTTTTGCAGCATTCTGTTGTTCAAAGCAATTCACAAGGCCAACCTAAGTTCAAGGGAAAAGGAATAAACTTCACTTCTTGATGGAAGGAGGGGCAAAGACTTTGTTGCCATTTAAATTCTGTTACATCAAGGATCACACATTGCATTAAGTTGCAACTTCTCTTTATCCAACTTTAATCTAGAACAGCAATGGTTGTTTGTTTCATTTTTGGTTAACGTGTTTCAATCAGTTACACTCATTGTTCTTTTTGATGCTCAGTGATCTCATCACTGTCCAATAGGTGCTCCCAAACAGTGACTTCTGTGTTCATTAAATATATGTAATTTCTAAATACTTAACAAAGATATTCTGCATACGCCCCCCAGTGTTTTTCTTTTTTAAAGCATTTAATGCACGTGCATGCATGCACCCCAGCCTTTCATATTATATCATACTAGTGTGTTTTTATTTGTATGTAAGAAAAAACAAACCAATGCCATAGTTTTAAAATGTGTGGTTATTTTTGCCTCTTCTTGTTATTTCTATTTTGTTTAACTGCTTATTAATTGTATTCTGTAAAATATTATCATGGCAATAATTTAGTTTCTGTATATTCATTACATGTTAAAAGCAACAAATATTCAGAGACCCACACCCAGTACATGTCTTACTATTGTTTTTTTAATCCTTTCTTCAAATCAGCTATACAGAAAGATAAGGGCTTGCCCTTTTTATTCAGGTCAGTTTATCTCAATATGAAACACAAAAGCTGGGCTCCCGGGTGGCTCAGTTGGTTAAGCATCTGCTTTTGGCCCAGGTCATGACCCCAGGGTCCTGGGATTAAGCTCCGCATCTGGCTCCCTACTCAGCAAGGAATCTGCTTCTCCCTTTCCTTCTGCCCCTCCTCCCTGCCCTCTCTCTTCCTCTCTCTCTGCATGTCAAATCTTTTAAAAAAGAAAAAAACCCATAATATGGCAGAGACGATATTTTGATATATCTGTTAATAATTTTCATTAGAGTCAGGGCCAGAAATGATTTTTAGGAAACAAAAGAAAATTTAAAAACTTGAAAATTAAGCTTATACTATCACTTTAAGTGTTTAAAATTTTGACATTTGGGATAAGCTTACATAAAGCATCTTCCTTCTCTGTGTTACATGGCAGATTTATTCTAATATACCGGCAATTAATTCTGAACACTTAGCCTAAAAACTAGAAGGTAATATTGATCACTTATAACTGGTATATTGCTAAAATTTAAAGAAACTTACGAATTCAACACGTCCATCTTTTTTTTCTTTTTGGATATTATAAAAAATGAAGAGGTGAAATGATCCTTGAGCCTCCAGAATATATCTCAAGATTATATAGTTATCAGAATACAACATATTTTTTTCACAAAAATAAAAATTCAAATGGAAATAAGTAGAATTTAGTTCTTTCTTGTTATTCTTATGGAAGGCTACTTCTATTATTATTATTATTATTATTATTATTATTATTATTATTATTTTAAATCAGCACTGCTCCTTTAATAGCAGTTGTAAAAAAGCTTCCATTAATATAGATCCTCAGTCATCAGCCTTCACTTGGCTGGTGAATACCAGATGTAGCAGCCAAACGTCATCTATATGTACATCAAGATAAATTTTAAAAGGACTGGATACAAATATTCAAAGAAAGAAAGGAGGAAGAGAGAAAGGAAGGGAGGGAGGGAAGGAGGGAGAGATGGAGGGGGGAAGGAAGGAAGGAAGGAAGGAAGGAAGGAAGGAAGGAAGGAAGGAAGGAAGGGGAGTTAGAGGGAGGGCAGGAGGGACCAAGACAGCCTTAATGTTCCCCTCAGAGAGCCTTTTTCTTGACTCTAGGTTACTGACATTCCTTAGAGTATTTACTTAAAAAACTTTTAATTGTAAATTCTCCCTCTGCCCCTTTGAGATGTAAATCTTTCAGAAAGTCTTTTGCCGGCTTTACTGTTCAGGACTATCTTTCTAAGGACCTGGCAGCCATCCCTTTAAACCGTAACCATTAAGGAAGAAAGAGGCACTATCTCCCAGTTTCTGTAGGAGAATAGGAGCACCTTGCTTGCTTCAAGTTGTAAAGCTATCTTCCTGGCAAGAAGGTAAGAGGAAATTGACTTTTCCTCCTGGTAAGGTCAATGAGCAAATATAGACGGTCTATGAGCCCCCCCCCCCAACTCTTAAACACTCTCCAGCTGCTTGTTGCAGTAGAAGTGATCATCTCTCTGCTATCACAACAGCCTTGAATAAAGTCTACCTTGCTTGTTTAACTTTGACAGATTGGAGTTTTCTTTGGCAGTTGGAAGGAAGAAGAATGAAAGTAGAAGGAGAATGAAAGGGTCAGGGGAGAGAGTGAAATCATAAAGAGACTGGAAGGGAATATAAGTTAATTACTTTAAAACCTGGGTGTGGAAAAATGTTCTTCATTGTTAAGCCTGAAGAATGTTTTGGTATGTGGATGAATCATGGATGGTTCAACTAGTCCTGCACTCATAGACATTTGGATTATTTCCAAACTTTCATAATTATAAATTACACCATAATAAATAACCATGAACATGAACCTTTTCATAATTTGGCAATGTTTCCTAGAAGTGGGCTTGCTGGGTCAAAAGCTAAATGCATATATGATTTTCCAGTACTTCTAAATTCCTCTCTATCAGGATTGTACCATTTTTTATTCTGACTGCCAATGTATTGGAGAGCTTGTTTCTTTCATGGCATCCCCCCAACACAGTATATTGTCAAACATTTGGGTTTTGGCCCATCTGTTAGATGTTGAGTGGCATCTCTGTGTAGTGTTCATTTGTATTGCTCCTACTACAAGTGAGATTGACCCCAAATGCTGCCCAGCTCTCACAGGAGACATTCCCAGGCCATTCTGTCTCCTATGCATTTCTCTTCCTGTATCTTTACCTCTGACTATTCTTAGATGAGTCCTTCTCATTCACTGAGATAATATACAAAATAGGATGATAATTTCCTTAATTCCTAACATCTCCTTGTGTCTGTCTATACACTGTACCTTAGGAGAGTGCATACAGTGGTTTATTATTCTAAACTTAAAAGCAAACAAACAAGCAAGTAAACAAAAATCCCTGTGTTGATCCCACTATCCCTCCTATGTATCTCCCAATTTTTCTATTTTACAAAATAACTCTTCAGAAAATTGTCTAGATTCTCTGTTTTCACTTCCTCTCCCTCTGAGTTTCACTCTTGTCCCTTCACTGGAACTGATCTTGTCAGTTTTCCCCAAAGTCCTCCATGTTCTTAGAGCTTTTCTTATTTGACCTATCAGCATTTTTTGGACATAATTCATCACACCCTTGTCCTTGAAACACTGTCTTTTTTTTTCCAAGGGAGCACAACCTTCTTATTTTCTTCATTATGAGATGCATTTTTCTACTGTCCAGGCTGATATTTTTCTCAAGAGTTAAGAACTCTTAATTCTGGAGTGCTCTAGGGCTCAGACTTTGGATCTCTTCCACTCTCTCCTGACTCTCTTGGGGATCTCATCCAGTTTATGGTTTTAAATACTAGCTACATGATAATTAGTTACCAAGAGCGACAGGAAGCATGGCTAATAGACACACAGACTTTCACTATGTATTACTAGGTTTTTGTCCTTGAAACGAATACTTAACTTCTTTGTGTCTCAGTTTCTTCACTATAAAATGTTGACCTGCCTCATGAGAATTTTGTATGAAATAAATAATTCATACATATAATAAAAAATAGTTCCTGGTATATAATAAGTGCATTATAAGCATTAATTCACTCTATTATTGTAGTTTCAGGGCATAGTGTATTTAGTTGTTTTTTAACATCTTCACTTGATTATTTTGTTAAGGACTCCAAACTTAATACATACAGGATACCTCTTGAATTTATGCCTTAAACCTGCCTTGGCGGTCTTCCCCTTTTATGTAGTGGGTAATTCTATTCTTTTAGGTGAACAGATCTTTCTCTCACATTCCAAGTGTGCTATGCCACCAAAATCCTTTTGACTTTGCCTTCAAAATCAATCAATAATCTGATCATTTCTCTCCACTTCCATTGCTACCACTCTAGTTGGAAAGAGTATCATCTCTTATCTGGATTCTTGCTCCCAGCTCATCTCCCTGCTTCTGTCCTTGGCCTCTTTACCATATGTGTGCACACAGCAGGCAGAGTGACCCAGAATATATATGATCTCTTCTGCTTACAATTCTCCCATGACTTCCCAATTCAAAAAGCTGAACTCATTGTCATGGCTTGCAAGATCCTAGAGAATATACTGCCACATGCCTGACCTCTCTGACCTCTAGTTCTATGGCTTTCCCCTGGCTTTTTCCTCTTTGTCCTTATTAGGCTTATTCCTATTCCTGGAACATTTACCTATGTTCTGCCTCAGGTCATTTTTTTCTTGTTGGTCTTTCTGTGCAGAATGCTCTCCACAGATATCCACATAGCCTGACTTTTTCATAATCTTAAATTCTTTACTCAGAAATTAACTTAATGAAGAGTTCTTCCCTCATCATACTCCTTAACATTGAATTCCCTCCCTCTACCACCTCTGCACTTCTATCTCTGTTACCTGTTTTATTTCTTCATTAGCACTTTTAGCATCCTATATATTTTACTGATTTTTCTCATCTATTTTATGTCCTTCTCTCACTAGAATGTAAATTCTATAGAGACTCCTAATTTTTCCCTCTATTTTAAATACTCAGTATTGGAATAGTGCCTGGCACACAGAAGATATTTAGGAATATTAACCAAACAAATCAATGAATTAACTAGGACGCTGATTGCAAAAATTACAATTTTTGCAGACCACTATGTACTGGAAAGGTACTTTTCCAGAATAAATTCAAAAATATATTCAGAAGCATTTGTTTACATTCATATTTAATAAATTAAACATAGGAAAATAAAAATATGATTTTACTTTATATATACATACACACACATTTATATAAAAATAATTACATACACATTCTAACTGTAATCTATATGTTATATGTGTTTATGATTGAAAAATTATAAAATCCTGTGGCAAAATAACTCAAAAATAAAAGAAGTAAAAAGCATTCACTCTATCCAGAAATCACTGTTGATATTTTAGCATATAATTCCTATATTTTTAAAATATATTTTAGAGAAACTTGAGATTTTTATACATGCATAAACTTTCATTAAAATTAAACAGGATATTTGCATTTTGATAGACGTGCTGGATATTTATCACAAATTATTTCATATTTATCCATCTTTTACACATAGAAAACTGTATCACCTTCTTAGTGTTAGAGTTTAGATGAGACCAAGTGATCAGCTTTGGCCAATGAAATGTGAGCAGAAAAAATGTATCTTATGGCCATGATGAAGACTTCAGAGTCCCCGCTCTGGGCTTTCTGGAGGTGATGCAGCCACAATTGAAGCATCCTGTATCTCTGAGTTAACACATGGAGACCAGATGCCTGGACTGTGATAGATTCTACATGAATGAGAGAGAAACTTACATTAGTTTATTAAGAGCTGCAAGTTGCTTGCTATTTTAGCATAGTTTATTCCTTTCTAATACACCCATGATGACATTTTCCCCAGTTGTTAGTTATTTTTCTCATAGATGCTTCAAAATCTAAATGTTAATAAAGCAATGAAAACAAATGATGAAACTTACTATCATAAAATGCTTGTTTCTGGTTTTCTTAAGAGTTTGTTATTACTCTAAAGAAGTTATTAGCCTTCATATTCTCAATCTGATTCATTGCCCCTGTTATAAAGTGTATTTTAGACTCTCAGGTAGAAAGCAAAATATTTATCTCACTTTTCTATGGGACAATATTGGGAGATTTCCTTGGGTATTAGGTAACAATCTCACTTTCCCAGCTACAGACATATATACTGATCTGGAACAATGATTACATGGCCTCTGTGATCTATCTGCGAGAGAGGATTCTGGCTTGGCCCAATCAATTTCTTCCCTTGACTTAATTTTGAGGCAGATCCTTTCCTAAGAGATGTTGTTTTTCATGTTGTAGTACAGAATCAACAGAAAAGGAGATGAAAAATGACAAAGAAATGTGCTGGACTAGAGTGAGGGTAGTGATGTAAAGTATGACAGATGCTTTAGCATAGCTGTGCGCTGTATAAAGAAGGTGATTGGGGAAAAAAAATCCCATTTATGGAATTTGATTAATTCAAGTCAATAGTTAATCTTGAAATTAATTTTTATTTCTGGACTGTGATCTTTTGACCGAGATACAGATCTGAGATCTGGCTATATTTCATTTTGTAGGAGAGTCTCCTAACCTTCTGCTTTTACTCATGGTTCACATGAAGTTTTTGATGACCTATGCCTTTGTTTCATGTATCTTGCTCAAAACATATTTGCAAATAGATTTGCAATTACATAAATTTACCTCAATTTTCTTTTTATTTTTCTCAAACTCACGTTTTCTATTTCTGATTGTATCCCCAGGTAGAAAAGGAGTCAGACAATTATCACCTAGCACTCTAACAATCATTGTCAGAAATTCGTCTTTCTGATAACTGATTTGATTCTATACCTACTGGTATAGTGAAAATGAGCTGCTTTGCAGATTATTAAAAGACACTGTTGGAGTTTTGTGGTCATGGTTCTGTTCTCAAGAGAGAAAATAGTTCGACATTACTAAAATTCAATTATAAAAAATTAAAACAAATCAAATTTATCGTGAAGAGTTCAAACAAATTCAGTTTGCTTTGATAAATTCAGTGCTAGTTTTGATCAAATAAAAATGTGATACTACTTTACCAGCGATCATAAAAATGGAAACCAGGTTTGTCTTCAGAAAATCTCTTGGAGACAGTTAAAAGATATCTTAGTGAAAACACAATTTATATTGTATCTTAATTTTATAGCCTGAAGGGAGAAGTTGATTGTGTATATTGTATCAGCATACAGTTATACAGATTGTATAACTATCTTCTCTTCCAGAATAGTTCAGTATTTTCTTTTTCAGAGGAAGAAAGATTTATTTTTACAGGCTTACTCCTGGAAAATGATGCCTATAGTTTTATCACACCTAGCAGACAAATGAAAAATAAAAATGTAAAATTGCATATACTAAACCAGTATTTAAATAAATAAAAATAAATTCAGGACTCTAAAACTATTTTCATTAGTAAAATTGGTAACAGTTAAGAAAGATTTCTGTTTTTAGTAAGATTGTAGGAAATCTTAAAACCTCATATAGTTAGTACAGGATAAATTTTTAGATTTTGAAAAATGTGTTTACATATAAGAAAATACCATTTTGCATATACATTGACTCAGAAACTCTACAGGTAGAAATTTATCCTCAGAGAAAATAACTATGTTTTGTGCAAATATTTTTAAGCTAGGATACTTATCAAAAGGTGCTTATTACACAAATGTTGGAAAATAACCAATAGGTTTAAACAAAAACCAACAATAAATAATGATTAAAATATATGAGAATATATTCATATGAATGCAAGACCTCACTTTATTAATGTTATATAATAGAAGAATATTTACTTCCTTGAGAGGGTGTTCTTTGTACATAGAGGAGCAGGCCATTATGATATTTTGTTATTATTCTTTGTATGGGATATATACATATATATATATATATGCTGTATATATACATACTATATATTTATACACACACAGACTGTGTGAATACAAAAGTTACATAATCTATTATTGATAATGATTATCTCTGGTGTTTGCATTGTGAGTTCTTTTAATTTCCTTCTTTTAGGGTTTATCTTGGTTTTTACCCATTGAAGTTCAATTGGAATCTTTCTGCTCAAAGTCATCATCATCACTCCACAGCCGGAGCCCATGTAAAAGCTACCGTTCTGAGTGTTTCTGTTCCCTGTTGCCTTAACAGAGAAAAAGATTATGTGGCAAATTATCCCATTGGCTCTTTGAGGTATGTCCAGAAGTCAGACATGGCCAAAGCAGGTCCCAGAGCACCGCAAACTTCAAAGAACATGGAGACAAGCCGTTCTACCCTGCATGTGCCTGCAAGAATGAACATTGGAGGTATGGTGAAGAACCCTAATGACTCCCACACTTATGGTGGGGGGAGAGAGAGGTGGCGGGTGGGAAGAGAGGAGAAGGAAGGCGGGAAATAAGACAGTTTGATCATAGAGACTTCTTTACTGACAGAAATTCATTCCTTGAGTGATAATTGCACCTCTCTCCCTGAAATTTTCTTTTAATTAGTTAAACTTCCTGTGGTGGTTATTGAGGATCCCAGCATTATTTTGCCTGCAGGTTTATCTAAGAGAGACAGAAAAAAAAACAAAACTCATTGAAATAAAACCAAAAGAATGTTAATGAAAGTAAAACAGGAAACATTGAGTTTGAGGTTCACTACCTTATTTGTATCAAGTTCAGCTTAATTGACATTATTGTCATGTAGTTGTGATTATCATGTTATAGCTAACGTTATAATTATATAACTTACATTTAATGGACAGTAATGAGTTAAAGATAAAAGTGCTGAGAGAGTGTTTCTCCTGTTTTCTGCCAGCCATCGGCCTTTGATATACGGCTACTTTGATTTAAAGAAACAGGAAACATATAAATAAAGGATTTTCTTAGTTTCTTGATGAGAACTGCCTTCTTTGTGGAACTACACAGAAGTTAGCTGTTTCCTATCCAAAAAAATAGATTTTCTTGTGGGCTAGATAAATAATTTCTCTTCCAACACGGAGGGGGAGAGAGAAAGCTTCAGAAAGAAGCATCGGAATACATCCTGAAGAGTGTATTTCCTCAGCAAAGAAGTTAGTAATGCAAGGAAAAAGGTTCATGATATAAGATCCAAAGCACCTGAAGGGTGTATAAGTGCTCAATGGCAGGAATAGAACTCAAGGTGGTAAAGAGAGTGTGGTGTACAGATGGGAAAGGATAGGAAAATTTAGTCTATGGATGAGAAAAAGAAGAACAGTTTAAAGAGAAGAAAGAAAGGAAAAAAAAAGGAAACTAGCGGGTTCTTGAAGATTGACCAAGTACTGCAAATCTAGTAATAATCATAATAAATATCAATCTGTCACCTTCAGAGGGAGCATCTAAGAAGGCTAAAATACATGCTACCATAGGCAGTGGCTGTACAAAATATAAGATCAGTTTAGCCAGTAGAATTGATGTGAAAAATATAGAACTTTATAAAGTGGGCAAAAGAAACAGATTTAGATACCAAATTAGTCCACGGTTAGGAGAGTTAAACATCAGTGTACATGAGAGTTTATTTATATCTCTAATTCATGTTTGTATATTTAATTTGACTACTTGTAAGTATAATTATATACATAATTGGTCCATAAATTAATCTGATGAGCTCTTTGTTTTTAAAAGTCCAATGTCTTTAGAAGTCCAAAGTAAGTAGATTACTTAATTTTTTAAGGTTTTCATTTAAATCCCAGTTAGTAACATACAGCATAATATTAGTTTCAGAGGTACAATATAGTGATTCAACACTTCCATACAACACTATACCCCGTGCTCATCACAAGTGCACTCCTTAATCCCCATTACCTATTTCATCCCCCAACCTCTCCTTTGGTAACCATCAGTTTGTACTTTAACACAGTTTTTAAGACAAACTCGTGGATCTGTCTGCTCCCAGATTAAGACCATCCTTTTGCCTAAAGCTCTCCTATCCACCAGTAAAAGAAGCTTGGAATTAAGTTCAAACTGAAGCAATTTGACTTAGCTTATATGAAATTCATAGAGAGACGCATGAGAATGTGGCTAATTTGAATTCCTTCTGGAAGTGAATTATTTCTGTGGCTAATTATTTGCCTCCTGGAAAGGCTGCAGGCAGCTTTGAGTGCCATGTGGTCCCCACAGGGAAACATTTATTAGGGACAAGGACACAAGATGATAATGACATGCAGGCATCAGTCCTAGAAAAGCAATGTTTCAAATACATGGTCTAATATGGTTGGCAGTAAAAATATAAATGTTTTTATGTCGAAAGAAAATTGGGAAAGTTAGACTATTTGATGTTACTAAAAAGAGTTACATGGTGGTATTGAGTAATATGGTGATTATGGCTACTGTTATTACTAGGAATTATAATGCCATTGCAAACAGAAGAGCCATTCCAAATTCACCACTTGGAAAGACCATATTCATCCAATTAGGAACTTGAGGGCTTTATTTGCACAATGAAAACATATGAAATGCATGAATAAGATCATTAATTATATTTCAGCTTCTGAGAAACTAGCAGGAATGAGAACACCAAGGAAAGTGTTAAATTCAAATTAAGGTAATTAAAAGTTACAAAGGATTATTTATTTTTATACTTTTTTTTTTTTTTTAAAGCTACGGTCTTTCAGTGCACAGATTCCTCCTTGGAATAAAACTTGTTATTTTCTGTAAGTTTTCTCAACTCTTTCTAGTCATGATTACTAATACAGCATAGCAAAACATCAGTTTCCTAAGAACTCTTCAATAGGATGCTTAAAAAGGAAGTTTTCTTTTTTTAAAGCATTGACTTGAATAAAAGTATAGTTAACATGTTTTTTAAGGTAAATTTAGTTCTCAATGTCAAAATATTTCACTAGTGTTAGGAAAAGCATGAACGATCATTGATGAATCCATATGTTGGTTGCTATTATGCAAGAGTAGTCAAAGATACGATTTTATTTACCAGCCCAGCTAATGTGCTCTGATGTGGATAACTTGCTTGTGTTATAAGTAAGGTCCTTTTTTGGCCAACTTTACACCAATAATGTAGAAAAACATCATTGAGTGATGCGCAAATATTGCTTTTTGTGGTTTACAGGGTATATAGTCAAGAAGCTCATAAGCTGATGCTTTTGAATAACGCTTTCAGAAAGACCATCTGTAATCTGAAGATTAAATGTTGTACTTTGAAAAAGACCTGTATTAACCTTCCACAAGAGAGCACTTCCAAAATATATTTGTCAACATGTGAGAGTTGGAGCTGAGCACTGATTAATCATATACAACAGATTAGTTATTGATGAAGAGGTAAGGAGGCCAAAAGACTAATTTGATCTAAAAGTGTCTGTGTCCTTTAGAAGCTCTCCAAAGTAAAATATGGAGATTTCTCTAGTCTCTGCTTTTCACATATAACACCAGCCTCTCACAGCACATTTTCAATTCCAAACTCAAGGACTTTTCTTCTTTCCTTTGTATGTGTAATGCTTTTTTCTCTCTTAGAATTTTGCTTATCTCCCTTTTCTCTCCTTTTTGGACTAGATAGCACTTATATATTCTTCAGATGCCACTTGGAGCACAAATTTTCCAATGAAGCCTTTCTTGATTCCTCATTGAAGAACAGGTTCCTCTGTTACATGTATCTCCCCCCTCTCTCTTAACTTCCTGGGCTCTTAACCGAGCAATATAATGAGGGGTAAGCAAGTTGGTAATATACATATTCTTTTTTGCTAGCTTCCTTCAATTTGTCCCACTGTTCTCTGGAGCTCATAAGTTAGCTGATGGACTTCAAGGATGTCAGCAGAGGGTAGTAAAGAGCACATCAAGCTGGGGATCAAATAGGGACGTGGTTAGAGCTGGGGGGGTGGTGCCAGGACTGATGGGACAATAGAAGATTATAGGTAATGGTTGATTCCCAAAGGGTAAGAGTACAGCTTTTCCATGCCCCTAAGAATCTCCTCAAGGAAAGGAGAAAGTAGAACTAAAAGCCTTGAAATTAATTAAAATAAATAAATAAATAAATAAATAAATAAATAAATAAATAAATAATTGGATTTATCCAAATATAAATAGTTCATTTTTTGTGCATTGGAAAGAATGGAAATTTGATAGAAAAATAACTTTGATCATAGAAATATGAAGAAAGCTGCATTTCTGCATTACCTGTTGATACTTTTTAAACCTTATATACCTCAAAGATATATTTGTATGATTTTAGATCAGTGTTTGTGTCCCTTATTATCTTGTAAAACTTTATGGGAAAACAGACTTTATTTCCTTCTTAAAAAAAATTTTACCACCTGCCTCCTGCCTTTTTAGCAGAGCAACTTATACACCATAGGATCTTAATAAATATTGAACAAATATGCCATAAATAAGAGGCAATGATTATTTAAAAGTGTAATATATTTTTCCTAAAGTAGGTTTATTGGGTTTCATCCTGATTATTTAAAAAAAATCACACATAATTAATATTTCCAGGATTTATTCTGGTCTCTGGGATAGAGATATACATTTACG